>NW_026000185.1:13305059-13395154 GCF_001458135.2 Marmota marmota marmota | reverse complement strand
CCCACACACACACACCGGAGCCAGCTCTCCTGAGCAGCCGGGCAGCGCTCAGGGAGAGGGATGGCAGGCTTACCTTGGGAGAGGCACTGGTTAGCCAAGGCAACCTGGCCAGAGTGCAGGTAGAGGTTGAGCCGGGTGAAGATGCCCACCAGGGAGGGGATGGTGATGAAGCAGTAGGCAACACAGGCCTGGGAAGAAGGGAGGGGCGCAGGTGAGACTGACATTCTTGTGTTTGGCCCTCACGTTTCCAGGCAAAGATGCCCACGACCCCCTCCCCACTGGCTCTTCCCTCTTGCCTTGCCGCTCGCTCTCTCATGACCCTCGGGAAGATGCAAAGGGGGACCTCAGAGGAGGATGGCATAGGAAAAATAATTCCTCCTCCATCACTGCAGGAAGTATGCAGATAATACTGAACGTGGGTAAACCACAAAGCGACCGTTAAACCAAACTTAGAAATGCGAACAAAGAAGAGATTGGTGGGAAGAGCCCAAGGGCGGCTGGCTCTGGGAGGCCTTAGGTTCAAAGAGGCAGGCTGGGATGCTTATCTTTCAACGTGATCATTGTGGCATGACTTCATTTTTAAAGCCACAGATGAGTGTTGCTTTGATAAAATTTTGAGCAATGCATTCAAGAAGCTGAAATTTAGGGGCTGGGGATGTGGCTCAAGCGGTAGCGCGCTTGCCTTGCGTGCGTGCGGCCCAGGTTCGATCCTCAGCACCACATGCAAACAAAGATGTTGTGTCCGCCGAGGACTAAAAAATAAATATTAAGGTTCTCTCTCTCTCTCTCTCTTAAAAAAAAAAAAAAAAGAAGCTGAAATTTATTTTCAAACCTGAGCCAAACTCTGACCAAGAGGAAAAAAATGTACTAAGATTGCCAGTTATAGGCATGGTATTACATATAAAGTCTTATTAAGAGAGAAATAACATTATAATATTATAGTAGATAAAAATTAGAGGCAATTCAGCTGGCATACAAAAATGAAAATCCATCTCCCACCAGCCTCCTCAAAGCACACAGGTTGAAAGTCTCTTATCTGAAATGCTCAGGCCCAGAGGTGCTTCACATTTCCTAGTTCCCTGGATTTTGGAACGCTGGCATATATAAAATGAGGCTACCTTGAAATGGGACCCAAAGGTAAACCAAAGTTCACTTAGGTCTCATATGCACTTATACACACAGCCTGAAGGTAATGTTTTAAGTGATTTTGTGCATGAACGTTGGTGCAGAATGTTCCATTTGTGGTATTACATGTTGGTACTCAAAAAGTCTCAGATTCTGGAGTATTTTGGATCTGTGGATTAGAGATGCTCAACTTGTACTAAAATTCAGACTCCTTTGAGCATTTCTTTTTAAAATAAGAAAATGGATCAACCCATAAATATTCAGGGAAAAATCAAGCTGAAATTTCAGTATTAAACCAGCCTTACCACGACATCCTTGTCTTTCTCTGAGAACAACTTAGTAACCTCCCAACTGAATAACCCACCAGAGGTGGAAGTCTACAAGTCCTCATCTTCACAACGTACCCGGACAAAGGCCGCCGTCTTTCTGGAATGATTTCCTTTCATTACCTTTCTTGTTTCCATGGCCAACCGGTTCACACTCTGATTTGTTAAGAAATAAAACAGAAATGGTAATGAGATGACAGCCAGTGCAGAGATGAGGGCATTAACTCAAACGTCCATACAAACAGGCCACGTGGTCCAAGACTGGTGAGCACCGAACCCTCAAGTGCCACGGGGGCCAACAGGATGGCCACTTTCCTGATCCAATGGGTTCACTTACTCCACTTCCAGAAACCCCACATTCTAAGCTTAAGATGGTAGAGAACTTCGAGAAACCTCCAAAGGTAAGAGCAAACTATCCGCTTTAGCTCCACAGTACTAACAATCAGAATAGCAAGAACGGTGGCTCCCGGCCAGCTAGAGCACACTCACTCATGTGATTCTTATATACACATGGGGTGGGTGTATTACCTCCATTTTTCAGTCTCTATGTATAGTTAAGTTTATTTGTGCTGAGCAACCTGCTAACTAGAGGAAACAAATGCATAAAAGGCTATTCTCCTCGAACAGACATGTAGCAATCAAAGAGCCTGAAGGAAGCGTTTGTGGGAACGTAGGAAAATTCTACCTACTATTTCCAAACCGTGCACATGGCATCCCAGGGGGCTGCAGCAGCCACGGGGCACCACAGTATTTAGGGAAACAGCAACTGCTGAACACCGTGCAAAAGGTTGGTGTGGGGTAGCTCACAACTCAACACTGGACTGTCTGCCTCTCATCCCTGCAGCCACATTAGACATTTGCAAAACTGGGCTCTTGCCAATGATGATAAAAAGCAAATACCATGCAAAAGTTAAAAAAAAAATCAATTAGAAACAGAAAATAAGGGTAGCAGTGTCTGATTCCATGGCTGGGAAATTGTGCAGTGCTCAAGAAGTACAAGCACTTCATTGGTAAATAATTATGGCTAAGGAACAAATAAAAATATTTTTCTTTCAATTTATAGATACTATTTTAAATAGCTACCG
Source organism: Marmota marmota marmota (assembly GCF_001458135.2). Taxonomy (NCBI): domain Eukaryota; kingdom Metazoa; phylum Chordata; class Mammalia; order Rodentia; family Sciuridae; genus Marmota; species Marmota marmota. Next base: position 13,392,618 of record NW_026000185.1, on the reverse strand, counting down.
AGTTGTTAAGCCATGTATACTAAATTTATCTGAACCTAACTTCATAATAAACAAAACTGCTACTATGTCTCTGGGCCCAGGGACTATCAAGTTACTGTGAGAGGCCATAATCTGAGAAAACTGGGACTTGAAGGTTGGGCAAGAAGGGACTCTGGGATACTATCTCCGTAACTCAGTGAAACTGCTTACCTCTGTTGTTGGCAATGCGGAAACAAGAATATGCAATTTTCAGAGAAAAAGAGGTCAGTAAGTCCACCTTTAGTCTTGGTGCTCAGAGCACCAGAATCTACACAAAGTGTAGATTTGATTAATCCATGAGAAATTACCTTTCAGACCCAGGAGAACAGTAGCAACATGGGCCAGAAGAATCCCAGGTTAAGACTGGTGTGTGCGGCACACAGATAATCAATAAAGATTTATTGAGAGGACAAAAAAAAAAAAATTGAAAATCCTTACATGAATCAACTGCACAAGCACAGGCTCCAGATTGCAAAACATCGACCTGGACTCAACGTAAAAACTCAGCTGCTGTTCAAAATCACGGCCAAAGGAAACCTAGAATCAAGGAGAAAGACACTAAAAGGGACAATGCCATCCTCAGAGGGAAGGGTAGCACACAACTAGAAAAGCTTCCCACTACTCCAGCCCGCCAATCACTGAGCTATTATTACAATCTCAGCCCACGGCAAGGGCATCAGGCAAGAACACAGGAGGTCAAAGGGCATACAACAGCAGCTCCAAAGGTAAACAGGATTTTCCAGGTATGGAGGGAAACCGCTCGGAAGAAAATCAGGGCGTTTTGTCGGCCAGCTGTGGCTTTTCCACAGAACATAAATTTGGTTCTTGGGAGCCATTTGTCAGGGAGCTTTTCCCTAATAAGGGCCCCACCCTTCTGCTTCCTGAGTGGGATCCGACCTCAGCAGATCACCAGTGGCTGCCCGAGTCACAGAAGGAACTTTCTCCACCATAAGAACTCCCTTCTTCTTTTTTCTTGGAATTTATGAACAGCTGGTTAGTGGGAGAAATTTTACTGCTAGATTAATCATCCTGGCCCAGAGAGGGTTGACTTTGCCATTTCCATTGTAGCTATCAGGTTTCACATCTTATTTCCTCATATTCTCTTTTTAACTCGGTGACTTTCAGACAAAGCCATAAAAGGATACATACCAGCCAATCAGCACACAGCATAAACCAGGGCAAAAGCAAGTCACTGGGTAAAAACCTGCAGGTACGTTTTCCAGGTGGGAACTGAAAGGCCAGTCCTAAATTTTCATCAAAATTGATATTTTACCCACAGAATCCGGTGGGCAGTTAAATGAACCCATGCCGAAGCACATACAGTCTCAGGGCTATTTTCAAAGTGATCTCATCTTTTTAGGTTCTGACATTTCTATTAAAATAGAAGATATGGAGCCAGGCACAGTGATGTGTGCAAATGGCCCAGCTACTGAGGAGCTGAGGCAGGAGGACTGCTGGAGCCCAGAAGTTCAAGGCCAGGCTGGGCAGCAAAGTGAGACTACCTTTAAAAAAAAAACTGGTGGTGCACAGCTGGTTTTTAGCTCTGAGCAAAGAGGCAAAGACCATCCAGGCTGGAAGGGGTGATGGTGGGCTATTTCCAACACAGGCTGCGATAATCCCTCCCACTGACTGGCCCTGGGCAAGGTCCCATGGACGCTGCTTCTCCCCTCCATCAGCGGCCTGTTAACTAGCTCTGACCTACAGAACACAGTGGAATGCAGCAGAGGCTCACTGTGTAATCTCTAAGCCTCGCCTTCAGGCCTTGCAGCTTCCATCTGGCCCCCATGGAAGTCAACACCATGTAAGAGAGCTCAACTGGACTACGGGGTGACGAGGGAAGAAAGGGGCCACAGGGAGAAAAGTGGAAAGCTCCAGACAACAGCCAGGACCAGGGCGAGGGCAAGCAAGCAGAGCCTGGATCCTCCTGCCCCATCTTGCTAAAGGAGTCGCCACCACCTAGAGCAGCCTGGTTACCAGCCACCCACAGATCCTAACAACTAGTAAACCAGTAGAACTAAAACCACAGCACATTGGGATGAACTGTCTACAGCAAGTGAGTCCAACAGACGGGGAGACACCACCCACCCGGCACAACCCTGCCATCATCTGATCATCGGGACACAGGAGCTTCAAGGAGCTGCTCCTTTCTGCTCTTAGACCCCAGGATCCCAACCATTCAGGTGTGCAGATGTCCCCCATGACCCAAGCTAATCCAGGGCATCTGCTGGAGACCCTCCTGCTGAGCTGCAGGTGAGTGGAGGGATGCAAATACAGAGCCCTTGGAGAACATCCAGGAGGAGTCAGAGCAGAGCACAGAGCCATAGACGGACCCAGACGGCGGGGCGCCGTGACATCATGGGATCCTGGGGCCACTGCTCCCCTGGAGGACCACACCTCGACTTTAGCCACATGGGCCAACAGATCCCTCTCCAATCTCCCTCTTTGTTTTTTTCTGAGGCCAGTGTGTCTTGGCTCTCTTTGCCCCCAGGGGAGTCCTGGCTAAAGTAAGATGCTTTCTAATTTCATCTTATCTCAGTAAAAATAAAAAACACCAGGAAACATAACAAACTGCTTTCAGCAGCACGGGGATAAACAATTACATCGCATTTCCAAATGTGCTACAACATCTACCCCCAAACTTACCATTTTTATAAATCCATTAATCAAATGTGCCAGCATTCTCTTCTCATCCTCAAGAGTGAGTGCACTAAAATCAATAATTGTTCATAATTAACACTGAGGTAATAAATGAAAGTTTCTAAAGGAAAAAATACATGAGCAAAAGTAAGCAATTCAATAGGAGATAATATTTTGCATTTTCTAAATTTCAAAAACTTCCAACGAGACGTGCATTTTTCTTTGGATAAAAATATGCAATCAGGCAAGGAATGGTGGTGCATGCGTGTCATCCCAGAATGTGAGAGGCAGAGGCAGGAGGATTCCAAATTTGAGACCCTATCTCAAAATAATAAATAAAAAGAGCTATAGCCTTTTTAAATAAATAAAAAGGATAAGCCTCAGTGGTGGAGAGCCCCTGGGTTAAAACCCCCTTACGCGCTCCACCCCATGGCAATCAAAACTTACATAATTTAAAAGTGCTTTTCTCCCTCAAAGATGCTGTTCTCAAGATACATTTATGAACAGGAAAGGAGAAGGTAATTTTCTCCTCCTCAAAATTTAGGCAGCAAGGTCTAGTGTCAAATTTTGTATTTCGGAGAAATATATATCCACCATATATCTAAGAACTTTCCAGTAAGCACCCACACAGCCACCATCAAGGTCCTACCGTCACCCTCCTACGCCCATTCCCACCTCCACCCATCCATCTACCTCAGTCTGGGAAGTGCTATAACATTAAGTCAGATCTTAAATTTTCTATGAAATAGAAGCAACTAACACAAATAAATATTTTAAAAATGCTGAAACTTTACATTTTTCATTATCCTGAAGGCCTATAAATAGTTTCTTAAATTTGTTTTTTAAAAATTTAAGAGCCAGGTGTGGTGGTACACGCCTAATAGCCCCAGTGACTGAGGAGGCTGAGGCAGGAGGATTCCAAGTTCAAGGCAGCTTTGGTGACCAAGTGAGACCCTGTCTCAAAATAAAACAGAGGGCTAGGGAGGTAGCACAGTGGTAGAATACCCCTGGGTTCAACCCCCTGCACTGCAAAAAACCACAAAAATCCAAGAAGTAAAAAAAGGAAAAACAAATTTAAGAGCCCAGAGAAAACAGGACTGAAGGCTATTGTTTGGTATGTTCTAGGGGGGAGTAAGTTTTGGCCAAGGATGACCGTCCTCCATGATGCAATGTCCCTTTGTTCTTTGAGACAGCATTCCTGCTTCTTTTACAACTCCATGTGACAATGGGAGGTGACCCTTTCAAAGTCCCTGAAAGAAAGCAGCTGTCCTCCAATGCCACAGGCTGGGATGTAGACACATTGAGGTCACAAGCTTCCAGCAGGAAGACAGGACATCACTCGAGAGGAACTGGGTGCCTGGAGGATGTGCCAGGAGGAGCTCCCCTTCCTCACCTCCTGATCTAGAAAGCCAACACCCAGTATCTTGTAAACATAAAGTGCCTCTCTGGATGCTTTCGGTGCCTTTAATTCTATTCTTGTACACTAAAGCTGATCAGGGTCCATTTGTTTTAAAAATAAATATGATATTCTTGATATTTTGATTTTTATAACTCATGAATTGGAAAGCACAGAGCCATAAAAATAAAGATTCTAAAGTTAAGAGTTAAAAAGAGCAAACACAACACATCTTATTAACAGTGAAGTTCCAGGAACAATTTTCTTAACTCTTGTTAACATTTTCCAGTAAATCAAACTGCTGTGCCTAAAATTCTCTGGGGACTAAGATTTCAGCCACAAATAAGCAGGAACTGTTTTAAGCATAGTCAAATGGAAACGAAGCATTTAAAAAAAAAAAAAAAAACCCTAAACAAAACAGCAAAGCCTTGGTAGTTCAGACTTTGACCTAAAGGTAAGGCCAGGGGATTGAATGAGCTTCAACTACACTGGGCAAATAGAGCTGTTCACACAAGAAATGCAATTTCATTTGAATTTTAAATAACTAGCTAATAATGAGATGAAATTAAAAGGCCACGTTATTGGATGAGTAAGCTCATAGTTACACTATCTTCTGCTCAGACATCTCCCCGAGACGTGGAATTTGATTTCAGTTGGATGAAACCAGGCTTTTTTCCCAACAGAAATTTCTTTGTAAAAACATCTGCCATTGTATTCTCAAGGTTAACCTCAGCCTCCCTGCTTTCCTCCTTCCTCGCTAGCAAGAATCTTAATGGACCCCGTAAAGCTCTCTGTGGTGGCCTCTGACAGCAGTCTCCCCTTAGTGCTCTTAGGTGGCACCAAAACCCTCCACGCAGGGTCAGCCATGTGCAGCTTACTTCACGGAGTCGTGCATGGTCTTGCAGATGTGCAAGAGGGCGTTCAGAATGACGGGGTCCTTGGTGGGCTCCTGCTGATGCCTAGGAGACATTGAAAGGTGAGGATCAATGCTCTGTCCACTGATGGAAATGTAAGGGTGGGTCAAATTCTCGTCTACCACATATCTGAGAAGCCGCAAAGGAGCTGGCTGCCGTCTCACAAGGTCCAGTTTACCAGTACAGGCGACATTCTGGCTTTGCTGTATAGTTTTTCTTTAAATAACAAGTTGGCTCTTTTGCACACATAATTTCTCCTAACTGCAAAATCATGGTAAAGATGTGACGTTTCCTAAGCCTAAGCCAGGCAAAGGGCAAACCTATTTTCTTATTATGTTCCTCGCAAAGTCTGAAGCTGCTTCTGCTTATATCTATATGTGATGTGACAAGTGACAGGCAAAATCATTAATCTGGGGGCTGAGTTTGTGGCTCAGTGGTAGAGCGCTTGCCTGGCATGTGTAAGGCACTGGGTTTGATCCTTGGCACCACATAAAAAATATTAAGTAAAATAAAGGTATTTCATCTGTAACTAAAAAAATATTTTAAAAATTATTAATAAACTCTTACTATAAAGCTTTATGTAAGTGAAGGAGGTATATCTGTTCCAAGTACATTAATAATACCAATCTTTAGAAAGGAATTACTCTTTTAGAAAGATATCAAGATTACATCATATCCCAGCAACAAACTTCATTTTCCAAACTTGACCATATCTATATATTTAATATTTAAAGCAACTTTAATTTTTTAATGTCCTTGTCCTCAAAAACCATGAAATCAGATTAAGTTAGTTATATATTATTAAATACGTTGAAAATCAATAACTTGAATATTCATGCTGGTTCACATATTCTTGTCACTATTCTTCACTTTCCTCCATTTTTCTTTATTCTATAGCTATTGCTACCTCAATGTATTGTTTAGACTTTCATTTGGTCTCTCATCACTAAAAGGCAGGGTTGTGTTTCTTATTTTGTGAGATGGGGCCTCATTATTTTGCCCAGGCTAATCTTGAACTCCTGGGCTCCTGAGTAGCTGGCATTATAGTACCATCTTGCCCAGTGAGGGCATGAGTTTTGGATGACTGGTGATTTTCCAATATCCAGAACAATGTGTGGCACATAGTAGGTTCTCAATAAATATCTAAAAGGAATACTGCATGTGGTATTATTAGACTCTGGTAGGTAGTTACTGTGTGCACCTGTGTTTAAATAAGATCTTAGCATAAGGTTCTACTTTTAAAACTTAATGTCTTGGATTTTGAAAAATAAATGCAAATTAAATAAAGATCTTTCCTGCATGTACTACCTTAAAATCATTTCATGTACCACTAGAAGTAGGCAGTTTTGAGAAAGTCTTAAGACAAAAGGAACTCAAGTTAGTCAGCTATGGATCTAAACACCTTTCTCGTGCTGGGACTTTCATAATCAGGCTTTTATTTTCACTTTAACACATCACTCCCCAGGCAGTTCATCCCAAGATTCCGCCTTCCAAAAACACAGCAGGGTAAAAAACTGGCGCTGCTGGCGAGGCTCACACACACAAAACCGGCTCATTGCTTTCTTAAGCACCAATTACAAACTCTAATCATGAAGCCTGCTTCTAATGTGGTTTTCCTTCCCAGGATTCAGGCATGAGATCTGCACACATCACCAGGCCTCAAAGTGCATGACCTGACACCTTCTCAGAGCAGCACACATGAGCGTAGGAACCCAGACTTCCCGTGGCACGGGGGTCACTCACTTGATAAAGGCTTCCATAATGGACTTGCACACATCTACCCGCACACTCTCTTTTTGGAACATGTCCAGAAATGGCAGGAATTTTTCCTAAAAACAAAGAAAACACTCTACATTCAATTGCATAGGTAATTGGAAGGAATTAGTAGTTTGTGTGTGGGGGTGGGTAGGGGGTACCAGAAAAGCAGAAGGTGCTCAGGGCTCCCCTGAAAGACCCACCCAGGGCCTCTGAAAACTGTTACATGTTGAGAATCCCTGATCTGAAAATCTAAAATGCTCCAAATTCTGGATGTTCTTGACAGCCATGGATGGAATATAAAGTTCTAAAAAAACTCCAGGCTGAGCATTCCTAATCCGAAAATCCAAAATGCTCCAAAATCCAAAACATTTTGAGCACCATGTGATGCTACAAATGGAAAGTCCCACACCACGAAACTGTTTCATGCAAAAAATTAAGACACTGTATAAAATCACCTTCAGGCCAGGTGTGTAAGGTATATATGAAACAAAGGAATTCTGGGTTTTGATTGAGGTCCCATCTCCAAGGTCTCATCACACATATGAAAATATTCCAAAATCCAAAAAATCGGAAGTACTTCTGGGTCCTAAGCATTTCGGATAAGGCATAGTCAATCTGAACTACAAAATGTGTGTCCCAAGGATTGGTGCTAGGACCAGGTAACATTTTAGCACACCATCTGGGAAGCCTTTAGGTGACCATCAGCTTTCCTAGGCGGCCACATCAATCTTCTTGTAAGTGTACGGATGAGCAGCAAAGAGCAGCCAGCTGAGCTCAAAACACACGCTCAAAAGTGTGGCCTCAAAACACAACTCTCCAGCTCTGGGTCCTGACCCTGCCCCTGGTGACTGTGACCCTGTGCAGGTCATTCCAACTCTTCCAGCCTCCGGTTTCTCATCTGGCGAGTAGGGATGATAATCGCTCCGACTTCCCAGGGCTGGTGTGAAAATGGTGTGGGGCAGAGTGGAAAGTCCCAGCACAGGGCTGGGGATATGGCACATGTCCAAGACCTATCAGCTTATGCTATCAAAAAAGAAGACACCATAAGATCCTGTAAGTACATACAAGTGGAACCCAGAAGACAGAAGCTAAGGGACAAAAATCACCTAGATTCCTACTAGCTCAAGGCACTCAGCTTACTCAAAGGGACGTTTTAAAGGCATTTTAAATTTGTTGAGGGAAATGTAATAAATCTCAACTCTTGTCAGATGATGAGACAACTACTAGTTCAATCTATTTCACAGTTTCAACATTAACTTGCATAAAAACCAAGTGCAACTTGGGCTTCCCTAATCTGAAAAATGAATTTTAGGATCAGAGAGCCTCAGTCAATAAAGTCCATGCATTAAAAAAAAAAAAAAAAAAAAAAAAATCAGAAATCTTAAACTCTTTGGATAAAGGAAGCACAACCTGTACTGTGTGAAATCCCATGTGCAAGAGGACATGAAAGCAAGGTTTGAGAAGCTACGTCAGGCCCAGCAGGTGTACACATCTCACTGGTCAGTAATGACCTGAATGGGAATAACGTTTTCTTTCAGTTTTATGTGTATTATTTTCCTAAAGCTGCTTAAGTTGTTAGGACACAATTATGTATGAAGTTATTAGCTTAACTGGTTTATAGAAAAGAACAGTACGTCTCAGCCTGCGGTGTCAAGAAAACGTTACTGGGGCTGTGGTTGTGGCTCAGTGGCAGAGCGCTTGCTTTGCACAGGTGACACTGGATTCGATCCTCAGCACCACATAGAAATGAACAAACAAGAGATATTCTGTCCACATATAACTAAAAAAATATTTTTAAAAAATATTGAGGCATAAGATACAGATTTCCAAAGGTAACCAAGAAGTGCTACTTACCACCGAGAAAAGAACTGAGAAGTCATGGAAGTAGGCAATCACTTTCTTAATGATTGACTGAAGCTGTAAAACAAAAGACAGGCCTTATTTAACAAAGGTTGGGTATTTTTTAAAAAGACTACCCTCTTTCATTAATGGCGATTACAACGGGGTCAGCCTGGACTGCTCAAGATATGCAGGATTAGGGTTCGGTCGGGCTCCGCCTCCGTCTGAGCTGGCCCTTCTCCCTCTGCGTTCTACCTCAGTCTTGGGAAGCAATTTAACCTCAGTCTCAAGCCCTATCCGTGAAATGGAGCCAAAGCACAGCTGGGGGCTGAGAGGGTGGTTTGCAGGCGGAAAGCACTGTGCTCTCCACTGCCCCCGGCTGCTGCTATTCTAGGGCTGGATAAATATCCTCTGTAAGGGGCCTGCAGTCCATGATGACGACTCAGCCCTGCTACGGCAGCACGAAAGAGGTCACAGCCAACCTGTGAACAAATGCGGGTGTCTGTGTGCCAATAAACCTTTACTCCCCCGAACATGTGACAGGCTACGTGTGGCCACAGTCTGCAGACCCTAATCCAGCCCACCATGGCCCTGGGTCTTCACTGCATCAGTGCACAGGAGTCGGATGCCGTTGAGCAGTGGGGTCCAAGGCCACGGTGTGACCTGAGGACAGGGGCACAGTCTGAGAGACCTGCCTCAGAAGTGCCCAGGTACCAATGTACACTGCCCACTCCGAAGCACACTAGGTCCCAACTGAAAGGTCCCCGAAGGACCAAAGGTGTACTGTTTCTAAAGTAAATCTAACTCCCTGCCACAGGTGCCTCTCAAAAATTTACTGTCAAACAGTTTAAATTAAGAAACTGCTGCATAAGTCATTCGTGAAGGAATCTCACGTTCTGAAAGCATCAACATGAAGCTGCAGGAGCCAGCTTCATAATTAAGTGCTCACTGGGGCAGGCAAGCAGACTGGGAGGACTCCAGGCTGCGAGCCAGCCAGGCCGAGGCAGGGCGTGTTCACACACAGCACTGTCTGGCTAAGGAGCCTCCAGAGCAGAGAAACTAACCCTGTTGGAACGAAGCTTTAAAAGTACTCGAGTACAGTTACACGTAGACTGGGATTTAAAAACACAGGTTTAGGGGCTGGGATATGGCTCAGCGACAGAGCACTTGCCTAGCATGGCCAGGCCCTGGGTTCCGTTCCCAGCAACACACAGAGGTTTATTTTCCCTTCTACAAGTCACTATGAAAATGCTCAAAGAATACTGAAAGAGTCACACCACACACACCCACTCACCACTGCGGTTCCACGAAAGCCAACATCTTGCTATACTTTACCTTTGCTTTACCTCCTTGCTTATCCATCTACTGGCAGAATTGGTCAGCACTGTCCATGCACATTTTTTATTTTGAAATAACTACTCACAGAAAAGGTGAAAAACTCGAATAAATATCTCCCGTATATTCCTTATCCAAATCCACCAATTTTAAATATTTTTGCCAAATGTGTCTGCTGTGGTGTAGGTAAGTGACCCTCTGGTCCCCAGAGTGGCGCCACTGGGAGGTGGGGAAGCTTTGGAGGGCAGGACCCAATGGGAGGCCCTTGGGTTAGAGGGGACATGGCCAGGACGGGGCTGTGAAGCCCAGTACCCTCCTCGCTCCCTGGCTGGGACACAAGCAGTGTCATTCTGCCTTGTTTCCTCTGTCACGTGCTGTCTCACCACAGCCCCAAATTCATGGGGCCAACCAACCATGCACTGGAACCTTCCAAACAGTGAACCAAAATAAGCCTCTGTAAGATGATTATTCAGGTATTTCATGACAGTGATCAAAAACTGATACTGAATTCTATGTAATTCATTCTTTCTGAGTCACATGTGAGTTACTGCATAATCAGGTTCCTCCATCCTTAATACCGTTTTTTGGTACCAAGAATTTAAATCAGGAGTGCTTAACCACTGAGCCACATCCCCAGCCTCCTTTTTATTTTTCATTTCGCGACGGGGTCTTGCTAAGTTGTGTAGGGCCTTGCTAAGTTGCTGAGGCTGGCCCTGAACTTGCAATCCTCCTGATTGCAAGCCTCCCAAGCCACTGGGGTGACAGGTGTGCACCAATGCGCCTGCTCAGTTTTTATCATATCTTCTACTTTGCTGTTACCAAACTCAGGAACATTAACAATATCATGAAAACTTGATTTTTTTTTGCAGGGTGTGGGGGGGATACTGGGGACTGAACCTGGGATGCTTTGCTACTGAGCTACATCCCAATACTTCCAACTTTGTCCAGATTCCAATTTTATCCACGGCCTCAGTGAGTCCTTTAGAGCATACTCTCTCCTTTCTGGACAGGAGACAGTCCGGGATCGCCCATTCCATCTCGTTTTCACGTCCCTGTTAACTTGGAACATCCCCTCAGCCCACCTTGGCCACTCATGGCAATAATATTTTTGAAGAGTCACAAAATGTTCAATTTGGTGGCATCTGACGTTCCCTCTGATTGGATTCAGCTCTTGCATTCTCGGCTGCAGTCCTACGCAGGAGAGCCGTATCGCCCAGGGTGCCACGCCTGCAGGTACGCAATGGCCTCCTCCTGGTGATATGAACAGTGACTGGCGGGGTGAGGACTGGCCAATATCTCCATTTTCTCCCTTGCAATTAACGCATCCTCTGGGGGAAGACCCCGTGAGAGCTGCAAACCTCCTGCTCCAGGATCGGCAGGCGCTGGCGGTTCCTGCCTGCGGGTGGATGATGCCCGTTTCCACTGTGATGGCTGCAGGACGGTCACTGCCCAACCCCACCATTCATTCCGCGTCTCATTTGGACCCCGCTCGCCTCTCCCCTTTCCCTTGTTCACTAATGACAGACCCCTGGCTTCCTCTTACTACTCAGTGGGTCAGAACCTGCCCCAATTGCTCTCGAAGCCCAGGAGAGCCCCAGACCTGTGCCTTGCCCTTTCTGCTTGTCCCCATTGGCTCTTGCTCACGTCCTTATTTCCTGGCACTCATGAAAATGTTCCAGGCTCATCCCACACCGCCTTGTCCTGGATCTGGAGTAAGCAATTCTCCACAGACCCGGGTTTACTTCTTCTGAGGCGGTCCTGCCTTCAACAAGGGGCACGTATGTTCGCCACTGACTCGGATGGCTGTCCCCAGGGCTGGTGGACCCCCGGCATCTTTTCCAAGTTGTCATTTCTTTTAACAATGCTTCAAAAGAGCATATAAGAAAGTCAAAATATAACACAGGCTCCAAACAAACTATGCACATAAATATTCAGAGGCTGAACAGATTCAAAAACTGACCGAGTAATAGAGCCATAGCTTACTGGGGCCCTTCAGGGATAAACAGAATTGCCTGCATAAACAAGCTGGTTTTGATTCTAAGTAAGCAGATAAGTTTTTCTTACATGTCTCTCTCCTTTACAAAATCATGAGGTTTCACTCCCCCACTCTGTCAATCTGACTGGAGCGCGGTTCTTCACGAACAGCTAGCTGCTGCATGCACGGTTTGGGCAGGCTGACCTTGATATTCTGTTCAGGCTGTTTTGGACTAAGTTTGTGATTCAGCTTAAACGTTTTTCTTCACTTACTGACCTAAGTGTCCAACACTCAGGGGCATCTTTTATAAGTTGCTTTCAGATAGTGCAGAATTACAGGATCTTATTTTCTCCCTTGCAATTAACTTCTTAAAATAGATAACTTCAAAGAGTATAATGATTTTAAAGTCTTCAATTAACTGGGTTTCCAGCAGTCAAGGCCTCACTAAATTTTTCCTCAACAAAACTTCCCTAGCACATCAGTTCTTGCGTGAGGTCTTGGCACTCCTGGAGACACGACTATCTCCTCTGCTTGCTTCGTTCATGTAATGACTTTACCCAGGACGAAGCAGGCAATCACTATGCAGAACGCTGCACTACTTCCATCAGGCCCAGATGATGTCCCGTTGGCAGGGGCTGCTCAGTGAGTTTAATGATAAACCATTTAAACTAGCAAATGGTGAAAAATTCTTAAAATCGCAAAACACAAAAATACCAAAATACTTTTCAAGAACATGTAACTAATTGCCTTATGGGAAGTGTAGTTCCAAACCAGTCTCAGGTCTGGGTGCAGTGGTGCATGCCTGTAATCCCAGCCACTCAGGAGGCTGAGGTAGGAGCACTCCAAGTTCAAGGTCAGCCTCAGCAACTTAGCAAGGCCCTAATCAACTTAGTGATATCTGTCTCAAAATAGAATATACAAAGGGCTGGGGATGTGGCTCAGTGGTTAAGTGCCCCTGGGTTCAATCCTGGTACCAAAAAAGAAAAAAAAAAAAAAAGAAATACTGATTCCTTTAGAAGCAAAAGGTGTGGCATGATGTATGTACAACTGAAAGTTCACACACATAAGTACGTCTACGTCTGTGCACACATTTAACAATAATAAGGCAAATGAGGCAAAACATTAACAGAGAATCTGAGTAAGGAATAATAGTTCTTTGAGTTATTCTTTCAGCTTTCCAGTAAGCTTAAATTTATTTCCAAATGCAGAATTAATTAAACTGAAAAGCTGCCACAGCAGTCAGTGGTGACAGTGACAATGACAAGGCTCATTCAGCATCTGCCAGGTGCCAAGCCATAGCCGAGTGGTCCCTACGTCACATCCCAACCCCTCCTCCTGACAACTGGGGGCAGAGCTGCTTTTTTCCCCATTTCACAGGTGATAAAACCAAGGCACAATGAGGCCAGGCAACCATCAGAGCGCAGTGCCAGGACATGGTGGAGCTGGAATTCAAACCCTGGGTTACCCGACTTTATGTCATGACCCAGGCAACAGTGACTTAGTCCACAGAACAAGATTCCTGCAAGTGTGGAGACGATCTATTACCTGGGGGTAGGACTCCTCGAAGGCACGATCTGGGGTCATGTGCTTGATGACATCAGCCAAAACGGTGTTCACCTCGCGCTTCTAAGTGGGGGAAACAGACCAGTATTGGACGCTGACTGGCAATCACCAGGGAAAGGACTAGCATTCACACTATGTCACACATGGTCCAGATATGAAAGCAATACCAGGGGAGGAATTGCACCCTTATCACCTGGCCCAGTACCACGGCCCTAGAGATGGCACCACTGCCCCCAGGGGCTCTGAACATGGCTCCCAAAGGCTCTCAGATTTCCACTGTCCCTGCTTCCCAAGTGCTGGTACAATCACTGTGCTTTCTGCCGCCCAGGCAGGGAAGCACCACTGGAGGGCATACTGGGCCCAGTGCTTACTGACCCCCATTGTCACCTGGATCAGGGGTCCCATCTCCAGCCCAAACCCAGCCTGTTACATGGCTTACAAGGTAAAAATGGTTTTGACATTCAGTCCCCAAAAGAACATTCTTTCACAACAGTGAAAACTATGAGATTTAAATTGCACTGTGCAGGAAGTTACTGGAACCCGGTGGAGGATACTCCTGCCCCGCCTGCTGTACCAACACCATGAGCCAGATCACTCACACAGCAGGACCCTACGTCTCACACAGTCCTGGAGGCTGGGAAGCCCCAGATCAAGGCAATGGCAGACTCGGTGTCCTTGCCATGTCCTCAGGTGGTGGAAGGGTCCAAAGAGCTCCTGTGAGTCCTTGCTGAAGGTCACTAACCCTGCTCACGAGGGCTCCACCCTCTTCACCTAATCAATCATCTCTCAGAGGCTGCATCTCTCTTTTTTCCAACTACGCTGGCATGAACCAGATGCAGAATGCCAACCATCTATGGGCTGCTGTTCTGCCAGTGACATAACACTTGCCTACATACAAGACCACTGCGGTGCCAGCCCCAGGTCCATCCACCCTGACACTGTCACCTTGGCAATCAGGTTTCATCACAGGAATGTGGCAGGGAGTAGATACATCCAGATAATGTTCTTCTTCAATTTTTACGAGTTGGTTAAAACAACTCTCCTAACAGGATTTAAACCTGCTTCTATGTGCTCCTGAAGTCTCTGCTCTTTCAAGAGCCCAGTATTCCCCAAACTGTGCTTCTAGTCTATGCCTCAGGAAAGAAGTATCTTTGCTCAGGGAAAAAAATCCCATGTAATCCAAGATGTCTGGGAGGGGCTGCCTTCTGAACTTCCATGGAAATTCACAATGCACTTAGGCATGTCAGCACCCAAGGGATCCTAGGCTGTTCAACTCTGTAACTCAGCATTACCCAGAATTACAAGTAAGCATGGACCACTTTAGTGACAGTACACACATTCATGCTCCATCGCCCTTTATTATAAGAATGCAAATTTTTACAGGTTATGAGAACATTTACCCTTATGAAATACCTCAATGCCTGAACTAGATTCATTTGCTGTCATGTGAAAAAATATAATTCCTTCAAAAACGCCTCATGGCCATACATACCGTGAAATGCTTACAGGTGTACTCCACCCACACTTCAGCACAGTTAATATAGTCCTGTAAAGAAAACGTAACACATCTCACAAGGGGTGCAGCACGGTAGGTCGGCATGTGCTCCTGGTTTTCTCCAGCCGTTACCTATCACACCTACACCACATTTAGTGGTAAGAACATTCAAGTTCTACCAAGATTTTTAACCCTAAAATACATAGTTTGAGTCATCCGTACAATAGATCTCCTGACCTGAATAAACTGTTTTAGTGGGCCAATTTGAGTTAAAGGGGGAATTTAGTCAATGAAGTTTAAAGATGATTTCCTAAATGACCCTGACGATGTATATGACTCTCTAAATGTGTTTCTGCCTTTTTTTAATACCATTATTCTCCCCGCTCCCAATCTTTTTTTTTTTTTTTTGCAGTGCTGGAGATGGAACCCAGGGTCTTGCTGGTGCTAGTCCAGCACTCCGCCACGGAGCCCCAGCCCAGCTGCTGTTCTGAACACACCTTGGTCAACACTGCACATACACGCTCACCTGCCCTTTCCCTCCTGGTGACTGCCTGCCTCCAGTGCTCCTTACCCTCATGCATTCACTGCTAGCAGGACAGACACAGTGATGTCCGTCCTGCTGCTTGTGGGGCCCATCAGCCAACACCATTTTCCCTACTGGCAGCGACAGCAGTTACTGGCATGATGCCAAAAAGGATGGCGAGTCATGAGCCCCAACCTTACCTGATGCCATCACTACAGTAACTGACTTTAGTCTCTCCATCATCCCAAGCCTTCCTCCACCTGGAGTGCAGGGACGATGCTCCAGGTGATCCCACACCAGGGCCGGGAACTGGACTTTCCTTTTGCTAATTACTGGCTTGCCCACTGACCCTCAGTTTAGGAATATTCTATTCAATTGGTAATTTCAAAGTAAAATACTCCAGACTGCTGTGTTTTGGATGTTTTTTGCATAGTCACAGGCCTTTCAAAGCTTCAAATATCTATGATTTTATATTTTTGCTGCATCTTGAGGTCTCAAGAATGAAACAGCAACCGAGATACAAAAGTCAAAGAATGACTTATTTAATGCCATTAGTTCACCATCCAGGTCAACAATAAAGACTTCTTTAAAAACACCAGTAGTGCTCCAGGTGCCGTGCTGCACACCTATAATCCCAGCGACTCAGGAAACTGAGACAGGAGGGTCAAGTTCAAGGACAGATTTGGCAATTTAGAGAGTCCCCGTCTCAAAAGAGGAATCCGGATGTAGCTCAGTGGTAGAGTATCCCTGGGTTCAGTCCCCACTACCACACCCCAAAGAACCCATACAAACCAAAGAAGCCCAGAATTGTAATTAAAAGATCATTTCTAAAAGAGAAAATGTCTAGCTAACTAACAGACCAAAAAAAAAAAAAAAATTCAGTTGATCAAAGGTCTGAATGGTCACCTACCTGTGGATTCTTCAATTTTGTGATAACTTTCCAAGCTTCATTGAGAATCTGAAGTCGATCATTCTCAGGTGGATCGGCCAAGGCCAAGTTTAACCCCAGTGATCGAAAAAGGAGATGCTAAAAAAAGTACCAATGATTATATTGCTGGAATTCTTAAATCAAAGTAACCAAGGCTTAAAAACAAAAATAAAAAGGTTGCAGGCTACAACATTTAACCCATCTCAGAATAAATAAATGCTCCAGACTTGTGAGTTCTACAGATCTACCCCAGCAACACTAAGACACTCATAATAAAGACCTGGCTCTGGGCATTTTTCTAATTGGTGGGCCATAATATCCTGCTGGACAAAGTTCTTCCCTAAGAGTGAAGTTTTTTCTTTTCTTTCTTTTTTTTTTTTTAAGATGTAAGACCAACATTTTTCCTAAATACTTTGCAGCAGGCTAGTTGATAGATTCAGCATTCTCAGGAGAGATGGGGTAGACACTGCCAATCTGCTCTTCCACGGAGATGGGTCTAGAGCCTACCTTGGGGAAACCAGACTCATCGCACTCTTTGATCATTCCAATGAAGTCCATAGATCTCGTGGCGATGAACTCGGCCCGGAAGGCTGACATCACAGAATTCAATAGCAAGGCGCTGCAAGACACGGAGGCCCCAAGTCAGTCCACCTCCCCCTTACGAAAGCTGTTTCAACGTGAGGGTGCATACTGCCAGGAAGGGGGGCTGACAGCCCTTTAATGATAAGGTTGCAAAAACAAAACAAGACCACAGTAAAAAGGCCATCTGTGGACCACCAGTATCTGTACACATTTGGAACTCCATTAATGCTGAATTCACTGCACGGATGGATGGATAGGTGGGTGGATGGGTGAATGGATGGACAGGTAAATTGCCAAGCAATCCAATCCATTTAAACAGAAATGACTCTTCAAATGGGGTGGTGCAGTTATAAAACTAATTACCCAGTAACAGCACTGATTTCTGCTGCAAACACATAACCACATCTCTCGTGAAAGACTTCTTATGAAAGAGATCTTGTGCTCTAGGCAGTAGGGACACAGTGAACAACACCCCTTCAAGGCTGCTCATACATTTACCACCAAGAACGGAGCCGAGGGGTACCACATATACCCAGGACATAGAGAGACCAAGTTTATCCTGGCCCTGCCACTTACACAGCCCCATAGGGAAAGGACTACTCTTTTGCCCATTTTACAGACGAGGAGCCTGAGGTCCAGAGAGGCCAAATAAGTGGCCCAAGGTCCCAGAGCTAAGACAGAACAGAGCTGGGATCTAGGGCCGGACCACTGGACTCCATCCACCCTGTCAGCTCCTCTCCCATGGAAGCCCGCCCAGCTCAGAGACAGGGCCCAGCTCCCACTGCAAACCCAGGCACGTGAGTCTTACTTGTTTCCCAGCTTCTTGCATCTTTCCATCATCTCAGTCAGCAGAGCCTAGAAGGTTAATGAGAAAATCATCAGGCCAAAGCCACATTTCTAAGAGATTTCCAAACACAGTCATTCTACAAAATAAACCTAAGCACACGCCCATTTACCAACTTCAGTGACTAGTAGGAACAGGGAGGGGAACGCTTTCATGGCATTTGGTACGATGGACAAGAGCCAGGGCCTGGTATGAGGCACACTTGGGTTCAAATCACCAATTGCCAGTGGGGAGAGCTGGCAGACACCAGCTTTGTCCTTACAGAGAACAAAGGCAGCACCATCCCACCTACAGGGTCACTGAAGGATGAGAGGCACCTCCTGTGCCCAGGGCATGAATGAGGATGAACGTTACTCTGCTTCCCACCTCTCCTCTGATCACCAGCTCTTCCTCGTTTCCCAAGGTGCCTGTGGTTGGTGATACAATTCACACACCCTGGGCCAGAGCCTCACACTCATGCTCTGGCCTCTCCCACCACCCACAGGGTGAGCACTCTGCTCTCCCATTGCACATGAGACACCAAGCCATGGAGCAGTGGCAGGCTTTACCCAAGGTCACACAGCCAGCGACAGCAGCCAGGTGTGACCCTGAGTTGGCCAGCACCAGAGGCCACGCTCTTCACATTTCCAGGCCCTAACAGATGTGAATAGGTTGCTCACTGGAACACTGTTAATGGCTGTTAATGGCTTTAGAGCTATCTCAAGACAATTACGTATCGTCAAAAGGGCTCCTATTTAAAAAAAAAAAAAAAAATCAATGTGTCCTTTTCGGGCAGTGGCTTGGGGAAAGTCAACCCCAATGCCAGCAGTCTGGACACTAAGCTGGACACCAGGCCTCATTAGGCCCTTTCTACATTCGCTCTCCCAACAGCCCTGGGAGGCTGGACCTGGGCCCGCTCTGCAGGTGAGGAGATCAGACAGGTTAAGCCACTTTCCCGGAAGCAGGGGAAATGTGACTGGTGTCCAAGTGGGCCCTGAAGTCAAAACTCTGAGTGGTTCTCGGTGCACTTCAGCCTTTCCTAGCTGTGGCCCTCCATGCTGCCCGAATCACTTAGGTGACAGCTGACCCTGAAGATCTGTCACAACTGCTTCAGAACTGACTTTATCCAGATTTCAGCTTCTGGCCCAAGTAAGTCAGGCTGGGTCCTGTTGTGGACTATATTACGTCCCTCCTAATATCCACACGCAGAAACCCCAACTTCCAACATGACAGTACTGGAGAGAGGGCCTTCGGGGGACACTAAGGTTAAACGGGGCCATAGGGAGGGACTGGTGCCCTTATGAAGAGAAGTGTGTGCACACCCAAAGACAAAAGCACAGGTGCCTCACCAGAAACCAACCCTGCCGTAACTTGACCTTAACCTTGCAGCCTCCAGAACTGTGAGGAGGTAAGTGCCTGCTCCCTGTATGAGAGCTGGAGCTGCCCAGTACAGGACCAACCCAACCATGTGGTTTCACGCCCCTTCCCTGGGGTAGGGGGTTAGACATGGACACACGACCCTTCCCAGCTGCTGGGATGGAGTGGAAAGTCTTCCCAGGGCTCAGAGGAAAGGTTTCCCTGTTGGAAACAGGCACCCAAGGAATTGAAGGTTCCCTTTCTGCCTCTGGGTCATCATGCTAGGATGTGACGGTGGGAGCAACTGCAGCCACCATGCTACTAGCCAGGGAAGGCAGAGCATAAAGGCGAATGGAGGCCACCTGGCTGGAGCCCACCTTTGTCATGGGGAGGAGGCACTGAACCACACCTGTAGGCTCAGCACGTGTCTGTTCCTTAGCTACAACACCTCAGCTGACCATAAAATCGATTATGTCACCCAGCTTCCCTACCTCACCCATGGCACAGTTATGCTTGAAAAGTTGTTCTGACCACCAATACCAATACCAAAGTGTTATTCTAGAAAGGACTGGAGAAAGGGAAGACATTCTATACGATTATCACACCAGTACTCCCCAGCACACAGGGGATCACCGACAGGGCAGCAGCACACCCAGCACAGGAGATGCTGCGACCCAGCTCTTCCAAAGACGAAGTGGGGCAAATGCCAACGTATGGACAAAACAATAAACATTAAGACACATGCTTCACTCCCCTCACGCACAACCACAGAATGGGAAGTTATGCTCCACATATGTGTCAAAATACATTCTGTCATGTATAACTACAAAGAAAAAAAAAAAACACTTGTTAGAACAAGGAAAAAAAGGCATTAAAAAGTTCTCTCTCTCTCTCTCTCTCACACACACACACACACAATGCATGGAAATGAAGGGAAAACACAGACCATCTCGTATAGAAATACAGGGACATACATAAGATCCAGGGAGCCAACTATTTTGGATCCCACGCAGGTCTGTTGGAGGTTGTTTTTATTTATTTATTTTCACCGAGAAGTGACAGGCTTGATTATCTTTGGCAAGAACCAGATGAATAGCATCTTGGAAACATCTTGGCCGCCTGCGTGGTGCCCCGCAGAGCTCACGGCCCAGCACATTTGGTCCAGACCCATCGGAGCCTGGGGCTGGGCAAGGTGGCCTCGTCTTCCCTGAGGCCATCGTCCCTGCTGCTCTTGGCCCCACATTTCATTTATTTAAGAAATGAGTGTAGACCCAAGTTCAAGCAGTACCGCGAGCAGCAGGAGCGCTCCCTCCCCGCAGGCCCCCGGGATCACCATCAACACACCCTGCTCATCTTCCTGGACTGTGCCTACGCCCTGCAGGTACACAGCTGTTACTGCAGCAGCAGATTTTGTTTTCTATCTACAAAAACAGGATGATCTTACACACGCTGGGCTGCACCATGCTCTTCCCACTCAAGAATCTAGGGTGGGAACCCCCTCCTGGGTCAGGACACGGGAACCCACCTTTTGGTACTGGGTGCTTAACCACCGAGCCACCTCCCTGGCCTTTTTATATTTTGAGACAGGGTCTAAGTTGCCGAGGCTGGCTTTGAACTCCGGATCCTCCTGCCGCAGCCTCCCGAGCCACAGGGATTACAGGTGTGCGCCACTGCGCCCAGACACCTCATCCTGTTTAATGGCCGAGGAATCCCCACCGTGGATAGGTTAGTTTCCAAGCTTCCCCTGGGCTGATGGATGCTTAGCAACTTCTTAACTAATTATAGACTAGAAGCGATCACAAAAATAGTTCAGAGGTCCTCAGTATCCGTCACTTGGTTTCCTCCAAAGGTGACATCTTATGTAACCTGTGCACTGTCAAGCCACGACTCGGCACTGCCACGATCCCGTTAACTATTTTGCACACACTTTTATTCCGTCTTTGGGTCTAATTCTACGACGCGTCATCAGTATGCGTGGGTTTGGATAACCACACTTACCTGATGGCTTTACCTTTTTCCACCTCTGGATTAGGTTTTTTTCGCTTTTGTTTTGTTTTTTGGTTTTTTTTAAGGGCCTATTTACCTACTTCAGAAGTACAGAAAAAGAGTCAGATCAAGGCCACATCCCTGGTTTCAGAGTTGTGCTAAGAGGCCGAGTGGCCTGACCCCGGACCCTAGGCAAGCTTCTATGCCTCGGTGCCTGTCAAGCGGGTGATAAGGGCACGCGGCAGAGACAACCGAGCACAGCGCCATGGAGCACAGCGCCATGGGGGGCCCCCCTGCCAAGAGGACAGAGCAGCTCAGCCTTCCCCCGCTGCCCACCCCGCTCCATGTCTGACCCACTCACTCCCTTTACTCGCTCACTGGTGTGACCAGCAATGGCCAGAGCGAGCGTGATGTGACCACAGGTAGGAGCAGGCACGAGGAGGTTGAGTGAGGGAAGCTCATAAAGTCACAGGGAAAAACTCCCAGGATTTTACACACACCCACGGGGAGGCGGGGAGGGAGGAACGCGGGAAGGGAGTCCACCAGTGACGCCAAGGCCCACAGCTCGCCAAGGCCAGCTTCCCGGGCTGGGCCTCCAGCCTTTCTTACTTCGACTCTGTACTTTGACTAGCAATTTTTTTCTGATGGTGAAATTCGCTTTCCTCCATCCACCTCCTGGGTTCGCACAGTTTTCACCGGGGGCCTCTGCCAGAGCACCTTCTCCAAAGCCCTCCCGGTCAGCCCTTCAGGAGCTCCCTGCCCTCGCCACAGCCCCTCAGGCCTCTGCAGCTGGCCCAGCGCAACCTGCTCCACTCCCAGCAGCATGGGCCCCTCCCACGCCTGTGGCCTGCTCTGTGGACAGGCCCTTCCCCCTGCTGGTCACCTGGCCTTCAAGTCAGTTGGGCCATCTGCTTCAGGCCTGCTGGGCCGCCCACAAACACCATGCTGATGTGCTTTGTGACAGCCACCACCGCAGTGGCCTGCAGAGGAAGGGTCCTGCTGAGTCCTATTTTACAGTTGGCAAAACTAAGGCACAGGGAAGTCAAGTGGCCCAAGGTGTGACAGGTCTGCCCAGCTGCCTGTCCAGCCTCAGGACGTACCTTCCTCTCCCTTCTGCAGTGTCTCCATCCTGCATCCTACGACCCAGCCAGGACCCTTCCACACCAGACAAGACTTACAACTTCCCTCTGCATCTCCCACCCTGTCCCCAACAGCCACTGAGTTACAATGACAAGTGGCTTATTGAGGGATTTATTTTTCTTATCTAAAAGCCAGTTTTATAAAATGCCTTTTCCTAGGCAGAATATGCCTCAAATAAGGCATAATCCATTTTTACTTATAATTATACTACAAACCCCATTGATTCTTACCAACCATTGTCAAAGAGCTTTAAAGTGTGGCTGGGCAGTGACCACACCTATAATGCCAGTAACTCAGGTGGCCGAGGCAGGAGGAATGCAAGTTTGAGGCCAGCCTCAGCAACTTAGTGACACCCTAAGCATCTTAGCAAGATCCTGTCTCAAAATGACAGAAAGGGCTGGGGACATGGCTCAGTGGTAAAGCACCCCGGGGTTCAACCCCGTAGTGGCGGGGGAGAGCTTAGACATCCAGCTGTCACATGGGCCTTCAACACCTCCCCCCATACTGACAATCCTCCTGCATTTTGAAAATCAATTTATTTTTAACAAGACACTATGGGTCCCTTGTTTAAGTGTCCCAAGAAGCAGAGTTTATTATTATTCGGTGACCTGATTTTTTAAACCATTTCTCCTAGTGCAATGATGATTTCCTAGAGCTGTACTCCCTGAGAAAGTTCTATTCCCAGCTTCTGCCACCCTCTGAGATTCCTGATGCTTAAAATAAAAGGGTGCCTTATGACATGCACCTTTTGTTTTTAATCTGATTTTGCCTTTCATTAAAATAAGGAGGAAAAAATTAAGTGTTCTCATTTTCAACATGACAATCTTAATGTCCGAGTCACTCAGTGGAATAGCAAGGCAGCTCCTTCTCTGCTCAAGTTCATGATACCTCTTCCCAGTCTGGAGACAGCAGGTGGTTGCCGAGCCTCCACTGCAGACCAGAGAGCAGGTAGCAAATTTACAATCTTCCCCTTACCCTGGCTTGACGTAAAAGCAATTTGTTTAATGGTTTAAAAAAAAAAAAAATTCACCTAAAATACAAGCTGTCCCTGTTTTTCCCTCAGGTTTTAGGACTTGTAAGACGACAAGCAGGGCACATCTGCTGAAAAGCTAGCAAGCAGACGGGCAAAGAAAAATAAGATGGCCCCAGCCTACCCCCCAGTGCTCGTTTGCCACATCCCTCCCCCCAACTCTCCAGCCTCAGAACAATCTTGCATGAAAGCACCTTGAGGACCACAGGAAGCACCGGAAGAGCGCCATCTTGTTTAATCCTCGTAACAGACTAGGAAACAGGTCACGGTGTCATCCTCCAGGCCTGGAGTGGTGAGGGCATGTCAGCTGACCTCCACCTTCCCACAGGGCTGCCCTGAGCTGAGAGGCAGGCCCAGGCGCCCCAGCCAGAGCCCTCCTCGCACACGAGGCCACCTGGCAGCTTACGTCACACAGAGCACCAAGTGCAACATATTCCACCCAGCCACACGCTGGGAATGCCCTCGTGTCAGCATGTGAGACAACCACAGGTCCTCACCATCTCAGGAGGCCCCAGGACATCCCGCTGAATGCACAACACTACACCAGAGCTTAACCAAGCCTGAGATGGTCACCTCCAGTCTTGAAGTAGCACAAGCCAACCTGTGTCTGTTTTACCTACTTCTACAGGAAAAACCCAGGAAGGTGGGACTGCCCAGTCAGAGCCACAGCTTGTGTTCTTGTTTCCTGGAAGGGCTTCGGATGTGTGTTGGCAGCACCTCAGAACAAGGCAGATGCCTGTGGATTTGTTTCACTCCACATATTGTTTTGAAGTCTCCCTTTCTCTCCCAAGGCCCCCCACCCCAATTTTTTTTGGCAGTACTTGGGATTGAACTGGGGCCTCACACTTACTGGGCCAGTTCAGTCACTACATCCCCAGTCTTTTTTTTTTTTTTTGAAACAGTCTAAATTGCTAGGTTGGCCTCAAACTTGCAAATCCTCCTGTCTCAGCCTCTCCAGCCAAATAGCTGGGATTACAGGTGTTGGGAGCGCAGGTGTGCGCCACGCTCCTCCTCCAACTACTAAAGGGAAGACGAGGGCAGCTTTACCTGTCTCAGTCACAGCGATCTGGACTCATGTTCTACTGACACTGCTTCTCTATCTCAGGGAAGAAAAAGCATTTCTGCTATGACTATGTCATGGTAACACCTGTCATGTTAACACATCGATCAGCAAAAGGAATCTCAAAAATCTGAATCCAGCTTTCCTTCCATAGAACAGAGGAGTTCCTGACCTGCTCAATCGACTTTGCTGGATTATGAGCAAATGGCAGGGCATGGGCAGGGTAAGTGAAGAGACAATAGAGCTGCCAACCCTGCAGCTGGACTCCACGGGTCTGTGTTGGGTGACCGCCTTCCAGCTGTGCACCCAGCTGTGCACCCTCACAGGAAGCTCAACCAGTCACTCAACCAGACAACCTAGGTCACAGTCACTCAACCAGACAACCTAGGTCAGTCATTCAACCAGACAACCAAGGAGGGGCGCTCAGCACAGCGCCAGCCTCGGTGCTGAGCCCTCTGTGCAGGCAGGCTGGCTCGGACGTCACTATAGCTGTTGGGAAAGACCTCTTAACATCTGGCCATGGGCAGGGGCTGTCACACCACGGAGGACAGAGGGGCTCAGCATCCGTCCCTGGAGGTGAGTGTCTGCTGAGACTAGGGGCACTTACCTCGGGGGCGTGGTAGGAGATGCACTGGAAGATCCAGTCCATGGCAGGCGAGTACAAGGGGAGGTAGGAGGGGAGCTCCACCCCCTGGACCACCAGCTGGTTCTGGACGGTATCTCCGTGAATCTACAGGGAGCACACACTCAGAAAAGGACGGGACCACAACAAGCAAGAGCACATGGCCACACCCGTCCCCGCCAGAAGGTTCTGGGCGACCCACGGGGATGGCCTGGTTTCTTAGTTGGTGGTTTTGGTTTTTAATTTCCAAAAATTTCCCACCGAGCTGAGCCGTTCTGGGAATGTGAGCTGTGGAAAGTGACCCGACAAAAACAGCCAGCAGACGCCAGGAAGCTGGGCTGGCCACGTGAAGACGGGTCCTGTGACCCACGCACAGGAAAGCTCGGCTGGGTCAGAACCGTCAACCGCCCAGCGGCCCACGGCAGACGCTCCTGCCGTCTCCTGGGGTCTGCAGGTGTCAAGGGCTCAAGGGCATTCTCGCACGAAAAACCCACTGGGTTTCACAAGTTCACCGTCACATAACCATCACCTCACAAGGTGCTCGTACCTGTTTAAACGTGAGGAGGAAGTCAAAGAAGTTCTTATTGAGGCTCTCTTTGAGATGTGGCGCTACTTCCATTCCCACCTGCAGCCAAACAAAACGCAATTACCTAAGAACAGGGTGCACACGACACAGGCAGTGTGAGGCCATTTCTGTAAATGTAAACCATACATACATAACATCTGAAAGTCCCAAAAGTTAACTTCGTGTCTTTTCCACTTCAATAAATGCATTATTTTTAGGGGGAAAAAACCAGCAAAGCCATTTGTAATAAAAAATAGACGTTTACAGCCTTCATCTTCACAATTTCCTGAAGGTAATGGATGTATCTCTGAGCAGATGACCAAGAGATCAATACAGCCCTAAGGAGGGCTGCACTCTCGAGACGAGGTTTACAGTGACCCCTCGCCTCAGAACGTAAGATGACAATCACACGCAGGTGCCTGTACTTATCAGAGGACACTGAAGGTTACAGAAGGGGCTGGGTATAGCTCTGAGTGGACAGTGTGCTTCTGCCCGAGGTCCAGCCCTTCACCAACCCAAACAAAGGTTGGCCTGGATTGCCCTAGGGGCCACGCCGCCAACACAGGTCCGTTCTCCAGTCAGTCATGGAGACAGACTTACACACGAGCAGGAAGCCTGACGAGGCTACAATTCACTGGCTCCCGAGTTCAGCACTGAGAGGCTGATCGTGACCCCTCTAGCTGAAGTCGTCTGCTGCTTGTACACAAGGCGGCGGAGCCGGGGGAAGGGGGGGCGTGGCAGAGAGAAGGTCTGAGCTGCTCAGGGAGTGAACCTGCTCAGAGCCAAAGCCTGGGATCCTCAGAGGCCCTCCTTCCAGCTGCTGCTCCACCTCCAAATGTGCTCAGGGGAGCCGCTTCCTGGGCCCATTTCTTCCATGGGGGACAGATTCCTCCCACAGCTCTCCCTGCCCAGAGGTCTCACAAGTCAACAATCCCTTTGGGAAGAACTTTTGAGAACCACTGGGGTTAGAGTCCGGGAGCAGCTCTCTGGCCCCCGGGGACAGGAAGGGAGATTTCTGAGGACAAGCACACATTAGAACTACCAGCAAGGAACCTCAGAGCCGCTTGACTAGGTTCCTATGCTGCTGCCTTCTTTCCTTCCATTTAATCATACCGTGGCAGACAGTAATTATCTGTTAGGTGACAGCAAAGGCTGGCCCAGGGGACAAGCAGTGGAGATGAGCTAAAAGGGCAATGGCTCATCACACTTTCCCTTAAGAACAGCTTGGGCTCCCCCCACGCCCCACCCACTCGCTGCTTGTGTTTCTCTTCTCAAGCCAAATGGCAGCTTGGAAACCTGGGTCTAAAAGACATCTTCCCAGAGCAGCCAGGGTAGCTGCTCGTGGTTCCCGCCTGCCCTTCTGCTTCTGCCACCAGCAAACTGGACTGTCTTTGGGGACTGGAACCTTCTCCTCAGACCATGAGTTCCAGGAGCGGGTGCATATCCCATGCCACGGTCACAGGGATGGATCCAGGGATCCGCAAATGACTCAACAGGGTCCACTGGAATCAGCCCGAGACTCTGACTGGACCCACTCGGGAAAAGCCCACTTTCCAACAGGGTTCATAAAGTTGGTAGGAAGCCTGGAGTGGCTGTGAGCTACCATATGTAAAGAGCAAGTCTCAGAATGAAGAGAGTCAATTCCTGACAAACCTCTCTGAGGCCCTAGATCTAGCCATGCCTGCACAACCCTGCACTCTCCAGACACAAAAGCCAAGAGATCCCCGAGGGCTTTGAAGAGTATAAATTAGGTTTTCAATGCTTTCAACTGAAAAGAGTCCTTACTAAGGCACAGGCTGCATTGTACTCTTATGTTCAAAGACTTGAGTAACTAACGGGCCAGGGGACTTGATGCAGTGGTGACCCTGACGAGAATGATCTCAGTGGTGCAGGGCATTCGCTCACCAGCCTCCCAGGGTGAGTCTGCTCTGTCCTTAGCATCTTCTCATTGTCACTGTTTCTGAGTGGCACCTGCCATTTAAAGGCAACTGATATGCACCAAGTATTACCTTTTCCCTAGCTCATGAACCTCGCCTCAGACTTTAAAACTCGACAGGTTTGGAAGAAAGGTCTATTTCCTCCCTTTTCAATTTCTCTTGAAATTGGAAATCAATTTGCAGAACCGTCTTTGTAAGATAGTGTGATTCTTTTTTTCTTTTTGCAGGTGCTGGGAATGGAAACCAGGACCTCAGGCATGCCAGACAAGCTCTCTGCCACCAGACTACACCCCCAGTCCTTTAAAAAAAGGATGGAGACAGGCTCTTGCTAAACTGCCCAGGCTGGCCTGGTACTTGTGATCCTCCTGCCTCAGCCTCCTCTGTAGCTGGGATCACAGGCGTGCACCATCACACATGGCTTATATCTAAGTCTAGTTTATTACTCAATTAAAATCAAGGTGCATTCAAAGAATCCACACAGGCCTCGGCAGGCTCCGTCTCGGGAGTCCTCGGGTGTCAATGTATTCAAAAGGTGAAGCTCTGAGACACCTGGCATCCTGGATGGAAAAGGCCCCTCCCATGGCAAGACTGTGAGCCTCTGGGACATAGGCCCCTGAATGGAGAGGCAGGCTTCATGATCAATGGGCGCTCTTCACCGAGGACAGTGACTGAGGTGTTGTGACGCCTGAGACCATGGCAGCAACTCTGAGGCTGTTTGATCTTGCCTGTAAACGAACACCTCAGTGCCTGTGGCAGAGTCTGACCACAGCTCTGTCCCCCAGGAGTGTGTGGCTCATCAAGGACAACGGCTGGCTAAAGGTGCATAGCACTGGGAGGACCCGGTGCTGGGGCACCTTGATGGAGGCAAGGCCCTGGTAGGAAGGCCCCACGTTCCCCATGGATTCATTTATCAAATATGCAAAAACATGGTGGTCTGAAGTCCTCTTGGTGCTTTGGAGAAAACGTCAACTGACTACCAGTCCCCCCAGTTACCCGGGCAGCAGCCTAAGCCAGGCCTGTAGCCCTGGGGCCAGGCAAAACAGACCCTGTGGCCTGCAGTCACAGGGGACAGGCAACCTGCTACACTAAGCCAACTCTGCAACAGGGACAAAAAACACCTCCAAAACACAGCATCAAATTCAAGGCAAAGGGACTGTGCGCCTCAAGCCTGAAAAGCGACTTGGATGTGAAAGGCCGAGCAGGGTCCCAGCGAGAACCGAGGCGCAAGGCTGAACACCGTGTGTCCCCAGATGACTTTCACTGTCCCCTAATTCCAGTCAGAGCAAGTTGGTCCATTTTAAAATTAACTTTTAAAAGAAATCCTCAAGCTCTACTTTCTGTGGAAGAGCTGTGTCCTAAAATTAGCAGCTAATGAAGTCCCCCTCCGAGGCAGGGGAAGGGGACCAGCAGGGGCCACCCGTCTGTGAGCGGAGAGCGCCTACCCGGCACAGGTAGGCGCGGGCGTACACGGACACCAGCGGGTCCCCGATGCCTCTGATCATGCAGGTCAGTCTGGGCAGGCATTCCGAGATCCCCCTGTGGGCGACAGGAAAGCGCAGCGTCACACCCGGGGGAGAACTCCTGTTCTTAAAATAAAGCTAAGCTTCCTAAATTTAGGGGAGGAAAATAAACAAACCAACCCAAGTTTCAGGAAGAAATCAAGGTCAGTCTCAGTCTTTCTCAGGGAAAGCAGCAAGCTCTCCTCTCCTGGTGGAGTTCCTGGGGCTCCAGCTCCTCCCCACCACCCACCCAGCGGGAGGCTCACCTTCACGGTCCTGCCTGAGGTCACAGTTACTTTACTAATTCTAACAGTTCTGTCCCTCGATTTTCCATCAACTGGTCACCCCTGGATCTCCTCTGCGTATCTACAGTCCTTCAGAACGACCTGGCCTCTGGGCCTGGCACTGGACAGCCCGCCCCTCAGTGGGAACTACAGCTCACTTCTCCTTCCGCACGGACTGCCCTCTGCCTCGGAGGTTCTCCTCCCCAACCTGATCAGGAAAGATAACTTCTTGGACACTGTTATCCCCAAAACTGTCCCAGATGTCCCCAGATCCAAACCACACATTTAAGAAAAATTCTAAATCCAATCAAAGTAGCGATCTGTGGAGAGCCGTGACTCGGTCTCAGGCCTGCAGGAGGCACCGCCCAGCTTAGCAGAACGCAGATCTGGTCTCCCTGAGCCCGTCACCTGCTCACAGATCCATGTCCACAATAGACCCCACCCCAGGGTCAAAGCCTCTACTTCCAACACCACCACCTGTAAGAGCAGCCACCGTGGGCCTAGAGTGACAGGGCCACGGTGCAGCTCCAAGGCCTGTGCACTCAGGGCCACGCTCTCAAAGAGGAGAGACCGAGGCTCAGAGACCTGCTCAAGACCAGAGCTGGTAACGCACAGCCAGGGCTCAGATGCCGCAGAGCCCGTCTGCCATGACAGGCTCAGCTGACCTCCCCTGGCCCTCGGGCTCCTCCCCGTTCAGGTGTGATGGAGCAGAACCCTGTGTGCACATGGCTGGACTGAGAAACCGGAGAAGACGACTGGCATCGGATCCAGGACGCACTCATGAGCTCGGCCACCCACACCT
Source organism: Marmota marmota marmota (assembly GCF_001458135.2). Lineage (NCBI taxonomy): Eukaryota > Metazoa > Chordata > Mammalia > Rodentia > Sciuridae > Marmota > Marmota marmota. Next base: position 13,362,551 of record NW_026000185.1, on the reverse strand, counting down.
CACCATTTGCGTGGGTTTACACGCGAGACCTCTAGGAGTGTCACGGCTTGGACGCCAACGAGGAGCCTTACGTTTTAGAGAGGAACTTGTTACACTTCAGGATGGAGGACTCGACGTAGCTACGGGAACACGCCACTAAGGAAATCAACTTCCAGACGGCTGTCCCCTGTGGGCAGAGACGGCTCCAGACATTTGTCAGGCAAGCCCCAGGAGAGGGGCCCGAGGGCCTTCACCCATCCAGAGCGCCCAGGCCGCCTGGGGCCAGTATTTTTTTATCTAGGGTTCTCATGGTTTCAAACTTGTTTAAAATAAGTTTTGGAAAATGCCATGTGTTGGTTCATGATCACACAGCGAAATTCAAAGTGGGTTTTGAGCATTTCCAGCCAAGGTTTTGTGGGGAAAAAATGAACTTTACATAACCAAGATACAATCTGCCTACAAGTCAAATTCTGTTCTTCAAAACCGACACTGGTGCAGAAAAGCATGACCTCGTTTTTTCACATTTTAGGAACCAGAGAAAACACAGATGAAGCGTCTTCTGAGAGAAGGTGGGAGTGCTGCTGAAGGAGAGAAGGCCTGACGCACGGCACCATATTCAGAGCCGGACAGAGCCCAAGTCTAAGGCGGGCCCCAAGACAGGGCTTGCCCTGCCTCCTCCGGTTGGAGGCCCGAGCAGGACCAAGTTTTGGACGGAGTTTCAGGGCAACCTGTCGCAGGCTTCTATCCACAGTGCAGCTCTTCCCACCTGTCTTGGAAGTCACTGGACAGAAAAAGGATACAATCTGGGGATGAGCTCCCTGATGGAGGCGATCTTGAAGAACCAGTTCAGGCACGTCTCCTTGGCCGTGTCGTTCACATTCTCTGGAGAAAAGTGATCTGCAACACAAGGCAATCCCGTCACCTCCTAAATCTCAGGTCCTCTGACAGCTGCCGTGGGGTCCTCGGGCTGGAAAACATCACCAAGGCTCAGAACGTGGGAGGCACGGTCCTCCGTCTTTCCTTCCAATGACACCAGCGTTAAGCAGAAAGCCAGAGACAACAGTGGTGTGCTCTAAGTGCCGGCACCGTGCACAGTGCCTTACCGACATTTACTCTCCTAACCCCCACAATACCTCTCAGAGGTATGCTGTCTATCATCCTCTCACAGATGCAGAGACGGAGGCTCAGGGAAGTTCAGAACCTTGCTCAAGACCCACGGCGAGCAAATCTAAGAACTGGAATACAAACCATGAGGTCTGGCCCTGCAGCCTGTTCTCGGCCTCTGCCTCCAATTCAACCCAGAGCTCCTGGGGGTAACTGACAACTGAAGATTACAGATGCTTTAGGCATCTACAAGTATAATATGAAATATGATCTAAGCTTTTGCCCTGGGCATCGTGTGGGATGGACTTGAAGTGAAGGTCCCGAGGTGAAAAACCGAGTCGAGCTGCCACCTCAATACCAGTTCAGGACTCAAATCATCTCATGGTGAAGCTGCTAGTTTATTCCACTATCTAATCTCTTCCTCTTTAATAATAGAGGTCTCCTTTCTTTCTACCCGGATACTGCCGTTCGTGTGGTCATGTGACCAGGTTTTTGTCCCAGAATATAAAAAATGCAACTTCCAGGAAATATCTTTAAGGGAGGGGACTCCCCTCCCACATTCCTCTTTCCTGACTGCTGACTACAACACAGATACTATTGCTGGAACCTCCGCAGCTACATTGGTCCATGAGATAAGACAGAAGTCAGGGTCCTTGGTACCATGGGCTACCTGCCCTACCATCCCTGACCCTCCTTTATTGACTTTTTCAGCTCTGGCAGCCAGGCCTAATCTCGAGATATCCATCCATCCATCGTTGGTGGTGCTGGGGTTGAATATGGAGTCTGTACACGCTAGGCAAGTACTGTCACTGAGTTTTATGCCTAGCTCTTTTCATTTTTTGAGACAGGGCCTAATTTGTCCAGGCTGGCCCCAAACTTGTGATCCTCCTGTCTCAGCCTCCTGAGTCTCTAGGATCATAGGTGTGCACCACCACTCTTAGGTTACCGTCTTTCTTCTAAACACAAATAAGGAAAAGAATGTGAAAAAAAGAACTTATCAAGACCACACAACCACATTGAACTCACAGGAAAAGGACCTGTCTGCATGGTTCTGGCCAAGATTAGAGCCCCAACCCACGACTGGGTGTGGTTTAGACTTTTAGAATTCAATCAAGACGGGAGAAGGTAGTTACTTCAGAACACAGCAGGGACTCTTAGCACAGAGCTCTCATCCTGTTCTGCAGTGATATTTTTTTCATCCAACTCTGCCATCAGTGGTATGTGATGAAGGTGATCAAAAATTCCTATGGAATCAGCAAAAAAGATAAACCTCCAGGTCCCCCTCCAGCAGAGAGCAGTCACTAATGGCAACTGCAGTATTCTGAGACCGCAATCTCAAGTGCTTATCTACGTGGGGCGTCTGGCTCGCTTCCATCATTCAAGTACTATCTGCCTGCCATTTTCATAAAGATGGAGAAGGACCATTTTCCCCTCTCTGAAGTCATACACACAAAGTAACTTTCTTCCCCTAAGTTTCAAGAGATTCCCCCAGGAAAAGATATGGGTTATTCTTAGATTCATTTGTCAATCTTGTCTTTTGGGAGAGGGAGTGGTGGCACTAATTTCCCTTCATAGAACTGAATCATGAGGCTTGAAACCAAAAGCAAAAATAGGTCTCTGGGGTTCTGCATTAAACTCCTTCCCATTGAAGGAACGGAGACTTGGCAAAGGGTGGAAAATCAGCGATTCCAGTTGCAACTCTTGCTAAGCAAGCTGTCCTGAGCTATGCACACTGACTGCAAGCTACACAACAATCTGCACACCCCCCATTAACTGCAAGCTAAACAATCTGCATACAGCGCACATTAACAGCAAGCTACACCACAATCTCCGCACACTGGCACAAGTCTTTAGGCTTTTCTTTTTTTTTGGGCGGGGGGCAGTGCTGGGGATTGAACCCAGGGCCTTGGGCATGTGAGGCAAGCACTCTACCTACCAACTGAGCCATATCCCCAGCCCCCTTTAGGCTTTCCTTCTTATTCAAGAAAGAGTTGGGTTATACAGGACTGAAAGTCTTACAACAAACTAAAAAGTACATTTCCCTACTTCATTTGCTCAAAAGAATGCCTTAAGAATCAACTAAAAGTAGTGTTCTGGACTTTGGAAGTACACCATGCCTAAGACACATGATGTCTTCAGGACATTTATGTTCCAGGGGTGGAAGACACAAAAATAGGAAAAAGGGAGGCAAACCAATAACCGACAGTCGAAGGAGTCAGTATTATGAAAGACAGAAAGGCATAGAATAGTGACAAGTCAGAAATAGGGAAAGGCTCACTACATGGGTGGCTAGAGAAGACCCCTGAAGAGGTGGCATCTGAGCAGAGCCCCAAGTTGTGAAGGAGAGCCAGCCATGCTCAGGTGTGAAGGAAATATATTCCAGGGAGAGGAAACAGCGAGTGTAAGGGGCCTTGGGGTAGCATGACGGTGGTGTGGTCAAAGAACAGGAAGCAAGTCGGCGTGGTGCAGAGGAAGGGGAGAAGCAGGTATCACCCGCAGGACTGCAGCCTTGGTGAGGGCTCCTACCCCCCAAGAGCAATGGAAACCCAAGGGTTCTGGGCAGAGGAATGGCACAGCTGACATGATTCATATTTTGGCACTTGGGACGGTATATGAAGAATGGTTTCAAAATCTGGAAATTGAGAAAAGACTTTGATGTAACAGAGATGATCCCTCCAGTTCCCGCTTATCTTTTATGGTGCTTTTGTTTAAAAAAAAAAAAAAAAATCCTAGACTTTTGTGGTATTTCAGGAGGAGGGAAGAGACCCACGAGTCCAGCTCTCCTTCACTACCAAGTCGCCACCACCTTCAGAGAACAGCGTTCACAGGCACACGACAGCCTCTCAGCGTGTGTGCACCTGAAAAGCTGGTCAGTTGAGGCCCCTACTTATCCTGAAGCAGCCCACGTCAGCCAGGGAACTGGAAGGTGGGATGCTCAGGTGATGGAACAATGCACAAACCCAGATTCCTTCTTCCAAGTTGGAAATAAGGCTGATCCCCTGGAGTACATGGTTGCTGCAGAGGAGATGTTGGGTCAAGAAACCGTACCCTGCAGGAGGACTGAAGAGGGATGGGGGTGCTGGGGACAGCACTAGAGCAGGTTGGGTTGCATACTTTTGTCGTTATGTCAACGTGTATCCTGGTGGTGCATCATTAACCAAAAAGCATTAAAATAAATAAATAAATAAAATAAAAACCACCCCACCCCCACAGGGAAACAATGACCAGTCTGACATGTGCACTTCTCAAGGACGCCAAGACACTCGGATCACTCTGAACTCATGAGGGCTAAACCTTAGTCAAAACTCCTGAAGGCAAAGAGCCCAGTATTAAATTCACCACGCAGAACTTGATTCAAATGGAAAGAATGGGCACACATGCCACTGGACGTTTCTTTTTATGTAATTTCTTTAGGGAGAATTATGCAGGGTGGATTTCAAAGCTTTCCTCCTGATTTTGGTTAAGAGCTGTCCCCTGTATCAGTGGCAATTTTGAGCCAAGTCTGCCCCTTCCCCTTTCACGTTCTTGGAATCAGAGGAAAAACACACAGATGAAGATGTTAACTGAAAGGAAAAAAAAAAAAATGAAGAGATCATTCGAGAGAGAACAAAAGCCTGATTTGCAGGGCTCCAGGTAAAAAATAAAAATGCTTGAAAAGAACTTTAGCGATAAAACTGCCAATTAATACATTTAGACAAGAATGAAAATTGAATGTTAAACAACCTCTAATTTTCAACTTTCCCAGTTTGGGCAGGGAGTCTATCAGTAATTTTTCCTTATTTTGCCCTAAAATGTTTGGACAGTCAGTGAAAATAAGGAAGGAAAATGATTTTAGTAGATGCAAAGTCAAAGGCAAGTGACCGAGATCTCTAAGTAGCTAAGTTTATGACAACAGAAGAAATGAGTCTGCAACAGAGAGAACTTTTAAAAACTGCTGGGCTGAGGTGTAGCTCAGTGCAAGAGTATGTGTCCAGCATGCAGGAGGCCCTGGGGTCAGCCCCAGCACTGGGGGGTTTGGGGGCGGGGATTGCTGCTGCCAAAGAAAACACCCATTTGGGTTTAATTCCACCTGCTGGCTCAAGTGGGAAGTCCCAGGTGGCCCAGGCAAGTTCAACAAGAGGATCCAGATTTCTCAAATCCTCAATAACATTAAAAGGTAGATGGATGGAAGGATGGGAAGGAGAAGAGGGCAGAGGGAGGAGGGAGGAACACAGGAAGAATATGAGTCAAGTTAGGGGTCGCTTTCAGGAGCAGTTTCTCCTGCTCTCCTGGGAAGTACCGCTGTTCAGAACACAGAACGCAGGGAGGCAGGGCTTGTGCAAATGAGAAGCTGCGCTCTTTTAACCAAGCTTGAGAGTTAAAAGGAGGGTAAAGCAACAGGAGGCCACGGCGGAGAGTTGTGCGCACCACCATCATTTTATGACAAGAGATTCATCACCCACCTGCCCCATAATGACCTGAGAATTAAACCCAATTGGCAATAAATTTAATGCAGACCTCACTGGCACGCAGACTGTAGATTCAAAGCCTCTGTTACTGTGGATTTATTTGATGTCATTCTTTTATATGTGTAGAGTTGGATTTTTGCCCCCTTAAGAAATGTTTCCTAGGAAAAAAAGATTCGGGGGAAAGTATTCAAATGTCAAGGCTGTCGAGGAAATGAGCAGGCGTAGAGTGTGGCCGAGCCTAACTGTGAACCTTTCCACTTGGGCACATCCTAGTCACTTGCCCAAATTCCTAGCTCTGCATATTTGAAAGCCTTCTCTCATTTTTGGATGACTGAGATGATCAGAAATCTTCCAACGTGTTCCTTTAACTTTGAGCACAACAAAAACTATCAGTTCTCACTAAATCCAGACTTGATAAAAACATTCTAATTGCGACCCAGGGCAGAGTATCACCTAGAGAACAGCTACGGAGTCACCTGGTAAGACGCTGCGGTTATCCACACACATGGAGAAGATGCGCTCGTAGACCAGCTTTCCTGGAGGGAAAGAACAGACGGTGTGAGCATCACACACAACAGAAACAAACACTAAATAAACGTCTGTTAATTAGACACAAGACACGTCATTGCCCAGGCATCCTTGAACTTGTAAGAGCATGCTGCCACCCAGTGGCAGCACGTTAAGCCACAGGGGTATTTTTGTTTGGCTTTTAATCAAAGAAGGGACTTGGACTTTCTGCGAGGGGACGAAATGCGACCATTTTACTCTGCAGAGTTTTGACTCAAACTCGGGCGATGGAACCTCCAATTCCTCCACGTAAAAACAGTCCCATCCTCTTCTACATTCTGTTAGATCAGAGGCAGCCCATGGGCTGAACCCAGCCTCAAACCAGGCTTATTTGGCATTTTTTTTTTTTAATTAGTTACCAAGTAAACTCAGAACTCATGAGACACTGACATTTTCATATAAGATGTGCCAACGAGTGGCCCCATCCTTACAAACAACACACAGCTGGAGCAGCTGGAGCAGCTGAGCAGCCGATTCCCCGAGAGCGTGCACTTCTGGGGCTGCATCAGCCTCCCCTCCCTCCTGGGCCTGCCTGGGCCTAGAGGTGCTAGAATTCGGGATCAGTGGAAAGCAAGCGTCACAGGGCAGAGGCTGTGCTTGCTCCCTGACCCACACCTGACATGGAGTGGGTGCCCAGTTGCTGGACAGATGGACACTGCAGGTTCTGGGGGCCCTGGGCCACCAGCTCGCCACTCAGGTTCACTGATGCAGCACACAGTATCCCCGGGGGGGACGGTAAACCCGATGGCTGTGCACCCGTAAAGCTCATCCACGAAGCCAGGGGGACTCTGGACTCTAAAGCCAGCATAAGCAGCTTTATTCTGTATGTGGATTTTGGAAAATGCTGTCAATACACCGGGGATAAAAATGACAGCTCTTCATCTTCTGACCCCTCCCAAGTCACCTTCAGTTTGTGAGGACTTGCTCCTTTTCAGAGCCCCGTTATTCAGGGCAGCCAAGAGCAGACTGCCCCGTAAGTGGAAACGAGGAGTCAGAAGGATCACATCTGATCAGAGACTTGGGATCAGATGATGTCACCAGTGTCAGGAGAGTGAGGTGGGACACCGCCTGGCGCCTCTCCTACAGCCGCCTGCACTACAGTCGCCTGAAGACCTGGGGGAAGCACAGGCTGCTGGGCCACCAGTGGCGGCTGACCAGGAATGTGGCCCTTGAACCACGGTGAAGGGAGATCCTTCCACACACTCAAGGGTGAGAGCCACCGGTAGAGGACACGCCAGGGACTCTGGGATCTAGGAACAGTGACAGGCATCCCACCTCCCTCCAACCCGCTTTTTCACACACCTGGCTGCACCTTCAGAGCACCTGGGGCTCCTACAAAGACCTGGGCATCCGCTTCCACCCTCGGAGGTGCAGACGTAACCGTTGGGGTGCAGCAGGGACACCGAGTGTCCTCGGGGAGCTCAGCGCCCGAGAAGCTTTAACAAACAAGCCCAAGTCTCAGTGCCACCTGCCGCTTCTTCCTGGCAGGCCTGCTTTCTTTCGTTACTGGGGCTCTGGGCTCCCCACGGCAGCCACGCCTGGCAGAGAGACATCCCCCATGATGCCCACAGAGCCCAGCAGCAGCTGCTGGCTGTTTTGCCTCAGCCCTCACACAGCAAGTCACACCGGCAAATGGCACTTCTCACCTCCCACGTGCACAGAACAGACTCGGCTGAAACACCCTTTACTCTTACTCAAAAGCTTACCATCTCTAAAACTAGCTTGTAAAACATACAACTGCTGTATGCCACTTTGTTGTCTAAGGGGCCTTGAAACTAAAAAGTTATTTTCAAACAAGCTTCTTTTTCTTTTGTTAAACTACTGGACAACTATTTTTGAGACATACCCAATCCTAGGTGGAGAAACCAAGGCTCAAGTTCTTACAACTTTGGAAGAGAGGAGGCAGGCAGGGAAGTAAGAGGCCCACCTGTGCCCACAGCCTCTAGTGAAGCCTAACAAAAGCCAGGCCTGTGCCTCCCGCTGTGCATTCCTGGGCTGCATCCCACATCCTTGCAAGATGCTGTAACCCCTGTTGATCATCAGCAACCCCAGACACCTGCTCCTACTCCACCACGCATCTCATGGAGCAGAGAGTGCATGAAAAGAGAGGGACCATAGGATCCGTGTTTCCACCCAAGGTGGGCAGGGCTCTGCTGCTCGTCTAAAAACTGCAAACTCTGACACCAAAGCACAAGTCTCTGTGAGCACCTGCCACGCAGGCTGCCTCAGTGGACCTGAGGAACGGTGCTCAGGGAAGACCAAACAGCACCCCTGCCCTGTGGACGCCCCGTTCTGAGTGGGAAGGGAGGGCGGGGCCCAGGCAGCCTGCCTGTGTGCTGGGTCATAGGTAAAACGTCCCCACGGTTCAATTCCAAAGGACCTGGAAGGTGCCAGTAGAGATCCCCTCTGTGCACTGGCCACTCCAGAGTCACTTTCCCTCGCACCCTGGGTGGCAGACACAGGGGAACACGAGTCCCACTCCAGTCTGTCGTCCTCCTGCAGCAGCTCTGCAGCCACCCTGCATCGTGGCCTCTCCACTGCACGCACACCTGGGGACCTCCCCTCTGGTGACAGAGCACAGCCTCATTCTCAGGGCACCAGGACTTCTGCTATATGGATGATCATGACTTAACCAGTCCCAAGGGAGGGCCACTTGGGTCATTCCCATCTTCTCCACTTACTAGAACAAATTTCCAGAGGCGACATCGCTGGGTCAAAGGCACACACCTTTACAACTTCGTCAGTGTGGGAAACTGTCCCCACGAGCGACGAACAGGAGGAAAGCAGCAGGTGTGGCTGCAGAGCGTCCGAGTGTGGGTCCCAGCCATGCCACTCACTACACAGCAGTCTTGAGCAAGTGACTTCCTTCTACGCCTCAGATTCCTCACCTCTGAATCGGGGACAATGACAGACTCTCTCTCCTAGGGCTGCCATACAGACCATGTGGCCACTCTGCAGGCGGCTAGGATAGTCTGGCCCAAGGACAGCACTTGTTGAGGGTTGGTGACTCTCATCCACCGTGAAGGATGCATATCTCAGCTTGCAGAGCCCAGGCTGGGCACCAGGAGGGGCTGGAGGTGTGGCTGCCCCGAGCCTCTGCAAGGTGAGCTTGCCCTCTGCGTCCAGCCAGGCCTGCAGGGTGGGAACTGGGTCTCTTCAGGGTGCCCCAGAGATGGCTTCACTCAGGGACACTGGTCATGAACAGGGAACTTGCCGAGGGCTGGAGGAGACCAGAAGAGGACAACCAGGAGGACCAACGGGGCCACAGCCTCCCCACTGATGTCCCTGCTCCCTGGGGGCCAGCTCTGTGCAGGACCCGGCAAGGTTCTGCTGGTATGTGACCCGACACCTGTCCTGGGAGCCTAATTCACCATCCCCTGCCTCCCCTGGGCCACATCGCCCTTTCCTAACACCAGATGAGCCGTCTCAGCCTCACACCCAGCCCCCTGGCACCCCAGGCCACCCACTCATCTCAACCCAGCAGCCAGAGGGACCCTGTTAAAACACAAGTGGGGTCATGCCCCCTGCTGCTGGGGCCCCTGTGCCCTCTGGTCACTGGGTTCCTGCTCCCCCCCCCCCCAGGCCTGGCTCCTTGGGGCCTCTGCACAGGCTCATCTCTGGCTGTGGACACCTGCCCTGGCCTCTGGCCCGAGGCCCTTCATGCGAGCACCACTAAGCACTTTCCAACGAGGCCTCCTGAGCCCTCTACTTGAAGTTGCAGCTGCCCCGCCAGGTTCCTCTCCTCCTCCACCCCTCACCCAGCTCTGCTTGCCTTTCCTCCACAGCACTGATCACCCCCACACAGCAGGGGCCACCCAGCTGCTTTGCAAGCTCTCTGTTGGTCCCCAACTGGCCACAAAAGCAGGACTCTGTCTCTTCACTGTGCCAGTGAGTGCCCGACACCAGCGCTCCACACCCTGTGGCCATCGACAGAATAGGGAGAAAGGAGGCGAGAGGAGGAGTCGGGAGCCGCTCTGGACAGGAGTGATGCATGTGGCAAGCCACAGTGTTGTGAACTATGAGCATCCAACACAAAGTGGGCGGCACTGCCATTGCCCCTGTGTTCGCTGGCTCTGCCTGTGATCCCCGCACAGCACGTGAGATGGGCATGGCCTCCCAAGACGTCAACTACTGACAGCAGACATCAGGAAGCTAGACTCAGCCCCTGAAACCTGACCCCTTGCCTCATTTGAACGGTTTCTCCCCAATAAAAGGGTTCAGCACGTGCTCCTCGCCCTTTCTTGCCTGCCTTGACCCCCTTGTGGGAGCTGCGGCTGAGGAGTGGCCACTGAACCCAAAGAAAAGGTACTCTGTGTATTTAGTCCCCAAATTCCCTTGGAATGACTCTGACCGGTTTATCATGTGTCACAACAAGGAGGGACGCAGATCCTTCTCCCCCCAAGCCAGCATCTTTCCAGGCCTGTCACCGCTGAATTTCAGGGAACTCTACAAATATTCAACTCATGGTCTTGAAGTTGCTGGAAATTCACCCACTTAATGAAAACTGACCCGTGTGCCGTTAATGAGTCCACCAACACGTGTATTTAGAACACCTGGAGCCAAGTGGTATGTAAAACTAACACAGGACACCTTCCTAGTGTCCCCCACTGATCAGATTGAGCACACGTCACCCCAAAGATCCCGAGAACAGCCAGGCCACCATAACCACCCAGAGACCAGACGACATCCCCACATACCTTCCCACACCCGCCCGCCCTCTCAACTTCCCTTTAACAGGGGAGCTGGGAACCCAAAAACGTCTCTAGATGAGAGTGTGTGAAGCCTGTCCCCTGCGCCTTAAACTTATTTAAACTTATTTCTATGTTTGTCAAGAGCCCCACGGGGCCCGAGCCGCGGCTGCCTCGCCAGGGCTCCTTGGAGCTCCTCCAGGGACACCCAGAACCCCTCCAGCGGGGCTGCCCCTCCTCCTGCTCGGCATCCACTCTCCTTTTCTTCGGACAGCATCCCCTCTTTCCTCTGGCTCCCCCCAGGCCTGAGAAGTCGGGGTACTTCCTCCCCAGATGCCACGCCCAGCTCTTGAGTGACAGGCGGTGTGAGCCACCAGGGGTGGGAGTCCAGGTCTCCCGCTGCGATGCTTCCCTGGGACGGCGAGCAGGAAAGCTGAAGGAGGCGAGGGCTTGGGAGTGCGAGAGTGAAAGCAGCCCACCCCAGGGAAGACAAGAGAGAGACGGGTCCTGATGCCGCCATGTGAGCTCCCGGATCCAGCTGTACCTATGGCCCCAATACGGTGCCACAGTGGGTATTCTTTAACGTGTCCCAAAGGCCCAGGAGTCAAGGGCCTGGTGTCCAGCATGCCCTGCTGGGAGGGGTGGGACCCTGATGAGATGGAGCCTTGTGGGAGGTCTTTAGGTCACTACTCCTGAACTTTCAGCATGAAGCCCCCTGCTCCCAGGCTAGTTAGGTTTTCTGCCACTTGTTTTAGCTAATACCCTCAGGCCCTGTCTCTCCAACAGGCCCAGGACATGCGAACCGACTGGGTCGCCTGACATTTTGTTTCTGACCCATCAGATCTTTTGCTGGGTTGCGGACAAGACTTCCTGGATTGGGAGCTCATGGGCCTGTCCTTGGTAGGACAGCCAGTGCCTCTGCTCTGACCTGCTCTCAGGCAGCTCCTTGGTGAACACCACATATGGCTGAGGGAGCCGCCTGGTTTGGGCAGAGTGCCCACAGCAGGATGTTCTGGCTCAACTCAGGGCGAAGCAGCAGGCCTCGGGCACCGCCGCCCCTCAGGGATGCTCTTCAGTCTGGACATCTCTACTGGACTCCAAAAGGTCACCCTGCCTCCAGCGTGGGGCACAGGGCCAGAGGCAGCCACGATGACACAGAATGACCTCAGAGGACTGCAGTCGTCCTCAGGCAGGGGACTCTGGCAAGGATGGAGGTTTTCAACAGTGAAGCCAGAGAAAACGGATGTGCAGGGAGACGCCAGGGGCCTGAACAGAAGACCTGGCGACTGGACCCAGGCACGTGGGAAACGCGCTCAGGCTCCCCACGAGGGTAACTGGGTACACGGAAGCCATGCCCTGTGACAAGAGATCCGCAGGGGCCGGGACAGGGCTGGGAAGGCAGGTCGTGTTCAATGCCACAGTTGGTCCCAAAGGCCCAGGAGTCAAGGGCCTGATGTCCAGCATGCTCTGCTGGGAGGGGTGGGACCTTGACTAAATGGAGCCTCGTGGGAGGTCTTTAGGTCACAGGGGGTGCAGGGGACATTATGGGACCCCAGACCCCTGCTTGCCCTTCTGCTTCTTGGTCTTCCTATGAAGGGAGGGGATTGGCTCCACCACGGGCCTAAAAGCCACGGGTCTGCCCAGTCATGAACTGAAACCTGTAAAACTCAGCCTGAACAAACCTCTTCTCCTCATCTGCTGACTACATCAGGCATTTTGTTATAGTGACAGAGAGCTAACACATTCAGTTCTGAAAAATGTGAGTTTCAGATGCCCTTGAGGTAGCCACAGACCACAGCTGGCTCAGCTAGCACATGCGCTCCCCAACTTCGTGTATTCATTTATCAGTCTCTCCAAAGACTAGAAAAAAAATAACATCCAAGATTTTTCAAAAACAGCACCCTTTGCAGTTGGAGAGAAGAAGTAACTTCTAACATTCTGAAGTAGAGTCAGGTAACTACAGTCGACAACAATTGAACATTTCAAAGTAGGATTTCGCATTTTCCCAAAACAAAGCAATGATAAATGTCTGAAGATAAGCTATGCCAATCACCCCAATCTGATCATCATGCACTTACGCATATCCTCATGCTCTATCACATAAATATTTTCCATGTGAGTCAGTTAAAAACAAACACAAGGGAAACACGCTAACGGACCAGAAGGTATGGTCTGGTCCCTTCCTACTCGTCTAATTCCTTAGACCACACAGGGCCTACGTTGAAGCACCACAGCCACCTGACAGAACAGACGTGTTTCCTACGTATGAAATGAACATGGTGCTTACCAAACGTGTCCAGTATGTCGGTGATGAGGACAAACTTGCTCGGGTAGAACTGAATCACACTCGTGTCTGAAAGCAGCTTTGAACACTAGAAAGAGAAAAGGAAATTCACTGTCTGACTTGGCTGGGACCCTCCAGGCCTGGAGGATGAATGACCTCTACCAGCAGGTTCAGGTCTCTCCATGGCCAAACCCTGTGCAGCACTGGGGACGACGTGAGAAGCAAGACCACTGTGTTTGACAAACGGCTGAGACTCTGCTCACGACTGACTCTCTTTAAGGAAGGTGCTGGAAAGCCAAGCTCCAGGAGAGCCCAGGGCCTCACAGTCTAGTCCCCAGCCCGGCACCCCTCTCCTGGACCAGCCTGTCCCGATGGCTTCCGCGCGTGGCTTCCTCTGGTTTATTTCAGCCTGGTTGGATTCCTATGAAGTGACCTCACAAGTAAATCTCTATGGCTCCTTCAACTATATGGATTACTTACATTCCACCCTAAGCTTCCCTCTAAAGGGGACCGTGACAAGCTTCACGAGCACGTTTCTTGGGTGCTGAGGACACTTCAGCTTGGACAATCCCTACATCCTCCCTGTGCCAAAGGGAAGGCCACAGCCACACAATGTGGCATCAACCACTCCAGGTTGAGTTGTCTTTTAAAATAAGAGGCAGGAGAGTTCTACCTTGAAAAACTGGATTTAATTCCCTGTCATTATGAATTCAAAAGTCAGCAAAAGTAATCAAGTAACTCTCCTGTATTTTATCATCCCAACAGTTAACCCTCAGAAAGACATGTCATTTAAAAATCAAAAAATTTTAGAGGGGCATGGGGCACATGCCTGTAATCCAGGGGATTCAGGAGGCTGACGTAGGAGGATCCCAAGGTTGAGGCCAGCTTGGGCAACTTAGTGAGGCCCAGTTTCAAAAAAGCCCAAAGGAGGGGGTACAGCACATGCCCAATAGGCATGATGCCCTGGGTTCAAACCTCAGCACTGTAACAAGAGAGGGCGACAGGCATTTTGCTTTGGCATTGTTACCCACTAAGCTGTCGGAGTCACCAGCTTCTCCTTAGCATTATACACCTCAAAGCAAAAGACACCCTCCCACAGCCCAGACCCTCCTTAGTGGATGCAAGCTGGTAAACCAGCAGTGCCCACAGAGAGCAGGGCAGCTGCATGTCTACGGAACTCCACTTCCCGTCACCTCACTGACTGGGTCTCAGGTGCCCTTTCACAAGGGTTCCAAGTTAAACCACTGCCCTGGCGGATTCCAGCGCTGGGGGTGGGGCAGCTCTGAATCCTGGAGACTGTTTACGGCTCTTAGTTCCTAGGAACTGATGTGTCCCAAGTTCCTACCCAGAGCCAGGACTGCAGCGCGTACCCCAGAGTGGCTGCCCCAAGATTCACACAGAAACACAAGGACTCAGAATAAAAAAGACAATTTTTAAAAGAACAAACATTAAAAGACGTGATCCAGTTTCAAAGCTTACTATGATGCTACAGTTTGACAGCATCAAACTGGCAAAAGGACAATCGTATAAATCGTTGGAATTAAACACCGAGGCACAGACGCTAATGCCTGCATTTATGGCCAGCTGACTTGAACAAAGGTAACACCACCAGTCAACAGGGGGAGGAACCTTCAGCACACTGCTGGGACAGCTGTATCCACGCACCAAAACACTGACTCTTAACACACATAACTCAGAATGATGGACCACAGACCTAAATCCAAGTGCTAACTACCTTCTAGAAGACAACATGGGAAAAGCCCTCACTACCTTTGATCAGGCAGAGTTCTTAGATCTGAGTCCAAGGGCATGAGTCAACATGAGAAAGTTCATGAGGTTTGTTAAAGCTGAAGCCTGCACTTGGAAAGACACCGTCATGAAGAGACAAGCCAGCCTGGAGTAGTCTCAGGCACGCCAACGTCACGGCCCGAGTGCAGTGGGGGCCCTAAGTCCACCTCACCCACCTTAAGAAGGCTGCAGTTGCCTGAAGTTACTAAGCTCGTTGTACGACTGCCCACCAAGGAAAAAACCACCTAATGACACATGACACATTGCTCAGCACAGGTCCCTGCTGTTAAGCAACAGACGACTGTACTCAAAGAACTGCATCAAGAACCCATGAGGAGCAAAGGACGTAGGTCAGTGGGAGAGCACCTGCCTCACTCATGAGGCCCTGGGTTCAGTCCCCAGCCCAATAAATAAACCAAAAGGAATACAGGGCAGGGGCACGCCTGCCATCCCAGCAACTCAGAGGCTGAGGCAGGAGGACTGCGAGTTCAAGGCCAGCCTCAGCAACTTAATGAGGACTTGTCTGAAAATAAAAAATGTTTAAAAAAGGGCTGGGATGTAGCTCAGTGGTAAAGTGCGTCTGGGTTCGTCCACTTCCCAGTACCAAAGAAAAAAGAGTACATGGGCTTAGTGGTAGAGCTTTTGTCTAGCACACACCATGCCCTGGGTTCCATCCCTAGCACAAAACAAAAAAAAGAGGGGGAAAAAAAGGAATATATAATTATTACAACTCAACAAGATACCAGCTTTTAAAAGGGGCGGGCCATGAATAGACATTTCACTCAAGAGGATATGCAAATGGCCAATAAGCACAAGAAACTCCACATCATTAATCTCAAGGCTTTGTAAATCAAAAGCACAAGGAGATATTTCAGACTACTAGGCTGCTTAGGCTAAACGGGTGGACCATGGTGGTGCTGGAGATGTGGGGGACCTAGGGCCCCTGGGCCCTGCTTATAGGAACGTAGATGGTGCGATTTTACTTAACAGTTGAACATTTTCTTTCTCAACAAATTAAACTTACCATGAGTCAGCAAGCCTATTCCCAGGAATTTACCTAAGAGAATGAAAACATAAGTTCAAAGACTCATGTGCAAACGTTCCTGGCAGTATTTTTTCAACACTGGAGTGGAAACAACCCCAATGTCCATCAACTTGTCCATGGATACACAAAATGTGGGCATCCAGTCAATGGAGAAAAAAGCACAAAGTGCAGACTCATGCCACAAGACGAACGACTCTCAAAACCATCAAGCTAAATGAGAGCAGCCAGATGCAAAGGACTGGGTACTGATGGAGCCCTCATGTATGAATTGTCCAGGAAAAGCCGGTGAGGTCAGAACGCAGTCTGTGGGTTCCTGGGGCTGGGTATGGCAGCAGGGTTTGAATGCAAATAGGCCTGAGGGAATTGGGGACTAGGAAAACATTCCAAAACCGGATCCTGTGCGACAGCTGCCCGACTCTAGACATCTACTGAAAATCACTGATTTTCACACTTAGAACAGGTGGACTTTTTCTTCCTGGGGTGCTGGGGTTGGAACCCAGGCTGAGTGCACACCGGGCAAGTGCTCTACTCCCAAGCTACATCGCCAGCCCTTAGGTGGACTTTGTGACCTGTCAAATATACTTTAAGCAAGTCGCCAGCTTCCCCACAGAAAAACCCTTGCAGCAGAGAAAGGAGACGGACTCCCCTCACCCATGCACGCTGTGCCCTCGGCGCACAGCATCGGCACTCTTAAGCAGATGTGGATGTAACCGGCACTCACCATGTCAACATGAGCTGAATCTCTTCCAGATGTCAAGCTCAGTTCCACGCCATCACAGAGAGACGCTGCTTATGAAAGCCCTTCTCAGCACAGAGCTGCTCACCTGTGAGTGGTGACCCCTCGTGGGCGGTGGGGGACCAGTGTCAGGGGTGTTTACTCATGAACTAAGGCCGGGTGCTGAAGAGCAACAGCCTGATGTGAAGCTGCAGGGACACACCCCTGCCACACGGAGCCCTCAACACTCCAAGGGCCCGGCAGTGGCCCCGGGCCTCCGAACCATCCTCACAAGAGGCAGGTAAGACAAGTGCCACGTTTTCAGTGTCAAGTGACAGTGAGGCCTGTACTCTCAACTAAATGGCTCTTAAAAGGGGCCCTTCAGAAATCATCAACTCTGCCCTGAGGACAGTGGCTTGTGAATGATCCCTCAGATGTGCACTTCTGGGCATGTTTTGCCAAGACAGGATGATCTTCAAAGTCAAAAACCAGAATAAGCTGCTTTCCTTCCAGGACCTGCCCTGTGACCAGGGGTTCTCACGGATTAGCAGATTCCCCAGCATGGAGGATTTAACGAGCACACTTCTAACAGTAGGGCACACTCCCATCACCGCATGACCACGCAGAGTGTCTTAAAAAGTCATGTATAGCCAGCACAGTGGCGCACGCCTATGATCCCAGGGGCTCAGGAAGCTGAGGCAGGAGGATCTCGAGTTCAAAACAAGCCTCAGCAAAAGTGAGGCACTAAGCAACTCAGTGAGACCCTGTCTCTAAACAAAATACAAAATAGGGCTGGGGATGTGGGCTCAGTGGTCGAGTGCCCCCATGTTCAATTCCGGGTACCCCCTCCCCACCAAAAAACTGCACATTATCAGAGACACACGCTCAATGATCACAAAGGTACCAAGCCAGCCCGATCAAGTAGACCTGAAAACAGTTGCTCAGTCTTTGGTGTGTGCGGGAGAAAGATGGTGGAGCAGATGGGAAGCGGAAGGAGGGGCAGGTCAGAGACTGGCACACTCCAAGGCCATGGGTAGAGACTCCACTGTTGGCAAAGTGAAGGCTCATCTCCCTCCGCAGACTAACCTGGCTCAAGCTTCAACAGCACCTAACATACAGGACAGGGGAGGCCAGAGCCCCAGACCAATGCCAGGCCCCAAGCAGGAGTGACTAGAGGGGAACGTCAGGTCCCACCCTGGACAGCTACTTCCACAGCAAGACCAGAGGGGCAAGAGCACGGCTCCCAGGAGTACAATGCCAAGGCCGTGCAGGAGGGGACGGCGGCAGCTGCGCACAGAGGCCATGAGGTGGGAACTGCAGTGGAGCCACACTGAGCCTGCCTCAGAGCAAGACACCAGATGCAGGGCTCAAGACAACAGGTGACCACACACCAGAAGACGTTCTTGAAAAGAGGAGGAGGAACACATCTCAACAGATGCCCAAATCCCAGACCTTGAAAACCTGAGCAAACAGGCAAACACGTCTCCCTGAGTTACAGTCCAGCCAAGGGACACACGGACATGGAGGGGACGGGACACCAAAGGCAGGCTTTTAAAACCCGATGATTAAAATGATTAATGAGCTAAAATAAGACCTAAGAAATGAATTAAGGAATCAATTAAGAATAATTACAGGAGGCCAAAGACCATTTCAGCAAAGAGATTCTGAAAAGAAATCAATTGGAAAGCCCGGGAATGAGGCACAGTGAATAAAATAAGAAATCCACTTGTGATATCAGCAGACTTCACTGCACAGAAAACAGAACCTGAGGCCTTAAGACAGGGCTTTGGGGCTACAACACTAAGTAAAGACAAATTAAAGACCATGATCAGAACACACACAAACACTGGGACATTAAGAGACCAAATTAATGTCAAAATTAACATTAAGAGTTAAGAGTCAGTGAGACAGAGGGTATAAAAATACAGGCTAGGGTCATTAGGAACCTATTCCAAACCTCAGGAATGAGATGGATATCCATGTACAGAAAATATGAAGCCCAAACAGACAAGATTCACAAGAATCTCTCCAATACACATCCATCATCAGAATGCCTAACAGAGAACAAGGATTGAATATCGAAAGCTTCAAGAGAAAAACATCAGGTCACAACTAGAGGTAGACTCAAGTTCATCCTGACTTCAACTCAAAGAGTCTAAAAGCCACCAAAGCTACCATTCAGAACTGAAGAGGAAATAAAAAGAATCCATGACCACTAAACTAGCCCTACAGAAGGTACTTAAACACTGCACAAAGAAGTCAAAAATCTTTAGAGTGAGCTGGGCATGGTGGCACATGCCTGTAATCCCAGCGGCTTGGGAGGCCGAGGCAGGAGGATCACAAGTTCAAAGCCAGTCTCAGCAAAAGCAAGGTGCTAAGCAACTCAGTGAGGCCCTGTCTCTAAATAAAATACAAAATAGGGATGGGGAGGTAGCTCAGTGGTCAAATGCCCCCAAGTTCAATCCCTGGTACCTGCCCCTCCAAAAAATAATCTTTAGTGTATGGAAGTCATAAATATGTCAGAATAGTTGTACCAGGACTCACATACTGCATAACCCAAGGGGTACCACCTCTTATGCAATCCAGCATCCAGGAGTGCTTCCTAGAATTGTACAGTGTACAACCTGTGCAGCTGCACATAGTGGCCCTGGGATTAATCATTTCATAAAAACACAGATTCATAATCATAGCCTTTCAAAGGAAGTATGTGAAAAAGATAAATAAATGAGGGCAAGACCCTGAAGTCTGGAGAGGTGGGAGGCACTAGACCTGACCTGAATGACGATCTTCAGGGCCTTCACTTTCTGGTCAGAGGCCCAGGCATCCTTCAGTGACTGGTTGAGTTCCTCTATGCGGTTCACGTAATCCTGCTGAGTCAAGTTCAACAGCTCCTTTTGGGATCCCTGTGGGTGGAAGGCAAAGGGGTAGGCACAGAAAGAAGAGGGAAAACTCCGTTTGACCACCACCTCCATTAGGAAAAACCAGGTACCAGCTGCGACCTGTAAACACCCCTCATGGCCCTACCAGGACTGACAGCTGTGTTTTGCAATCAAAGAGGCTCTTCGGGTTTTCTGCCCAGGAGTGGAGTGAAGGGGCCGAGGCAGGCCTTGGAGGCAGGCAGGGTCTGAGCTACACAGCTCCGTCTCTCAAGAATGGCATGATTCTGGGGACCATGCCTCCTGTGCTCTGGTGAGTGGGACAGGACTCACCTCATTCCCCATGATTGGGGCCAACATGGGCCAGGTGTGGTACTGAAGGCCGGGTGTACAAACATCTCTGCTCAGATGCTCAGGCACAAAGACAGTCTCCCTACACCACTAGTGTTTAAGATAAGTGCTTGCAGGGAACACGGAGTCAGGCCCAGAGGTACACCTGTGTTCCCAGGTACTCGGGAGGCTGAGGCAGGATTCCCTGAGCCCAAGAGTTCAAGGGCTACACAGTGAGGCCCTGTTTCCAAAAAAAAAAAGTAAAGAACAAAGTGATGTGGACAAGCCCTCGTGGAGCCCAGAGCCAGCTGGGCCTGGAAGTGGCCAACTCAAGAGGAGAGTGCTGGGGACAGGGAGTCCCTCAGCAAAAGCTGCAGGCACAAGAGCACACTGCCACCCCCACAGGTGACATGCCATGCAGGCAGATGTGTGGCCTGGTCCTCCACAGACACAGCAGTGCTCCTGGTCCCCAGCTGTCTTGGGGGGCTAGTCTCACTGCTCCCAGGAGGGAGGGCACATGGATACACGTGACAGTGCAGGGCCACATGCTTCTCACACACATACTAGATTCCCCAGGAAAGAGCTCCTTCAAAGGGCCTCAGAGCAGAAGGCTCAGGAAATCTGGATGGATCCCAAGCGGTCATCTGAGCTATGAGGCAGAGGCTTCCCTGCCCCTCTGCAGTAAGCAGCTGTGTGATCGGCCTGGAGAATGAGCTACGAGCAGAATGGTCTGTGTTCCTTCTGGGCTTTGGCAGCGAGAAATTACCCTCTGTTCAGCTCAGCTTGACAACCTTGGAAGCCAAATGTTGAGAAGCAGCGTCACAAGACAATGCGATGTCTGCCACCCGCACAGGGCATGCACGGTGAGCCAGCAGGAAACCTTGGTTAGGTTAAACCACAGATACGGGCTTTCTCGTTACTGCAGCGAAACGCAGCCTTACCCTCACTTATCTATGCTGACCTGAGAGCCACCAGCAGCCACTGCTGCTGGGAGCAGAGAGAAGCAAGGACAAAAAAAGCCCAAGGGATCAGCAAGGAGCCCACAGAGCCAGGAGGCAGGGAGGACAGCGCTACAGTTCTGGGTGGCTCTGCAGGTGCCTGTGGGTTCAGGGTGCTGCCCCCACCTCCTGTGGGACAGCCCCATTTTCAGCTGGGTTAGCTCCGGCGACTTTCAGGTGCTAGACTCCAGCCCTCAGCAGTTTCCCTGGACCAGCAGAGGCTGAGACTCAATGGTCATTTCTGAACTAGGAAGAATCCGGGGCTCCTGGACTCTGCGGAGCACCCAGCAGCTGTCTCAGAGCCGGAGGACCCTGTACAGGATGGACATTATGCGTCCCTTCTCGCTCGCAAAGCCTCCCATTCAGCCACACAGCTCTTCTTTATCCCCATTTCACTGGTGAACAAAGGCAGAGGTGAGGCAAGTGCCCAGGGCCGCCCTGTGGCCAGCGCTCCAGCAGTGGCCTCTGGGCTCAGGACCAGCAGCCACGCCAGCCAACATCTGCAGGGCTCACCGCGGTGGGCACTATCCTGAGCCCTTCAGAGACTCTGACCCGCTGAAGCCTTGTAACAGCAGCACAGGTGGGCGCTCCTCAGCCTTCCCACACCCTAGGGAGGTGGACCCAGGCACAGGGCAGCTAGGAGAGCTGTGCGAGCACCCAGAAGGAGCCAGTAGGGAGCAGGGATGCAAGACCAGGCAGGCTGGCTCAGGCTCTTGGTCTCTGTCACCATGCTGTGCTGCAGGGGACAAGCTCACCTGGGTCTGAGGGCCAGGAAGTAATGCTCACCTGTGAGCCAGGACAGGGAGGACTGTGGTCACCTGGCAGAGCATGCCCTGGTCAGTGCAGGAATGTGGGCCCTCAGCTGTTGGGGGGCTTTTCCAGAAGCTAGAAATCTGCATGTACCCATTAGCTTTACCTGTTTTTTTAAGAGCTGGCAAACGAGC
The DNA here is from genome assembly GCF_001458135.2 of Marmota marmota marmota. Taxonomy (NCBI): domain Eukaryota; kingdom Metazoa; phylum Chordata; class Mammalia; order Rodentia; family Sciuridae; genus Marmota; species Marmota marmota. The sequence goes on along the minus strand of NW_026000185.1, from coordinate 13,340,785 downwards.
CACATGCAGACCTATTACAAGATTCCTGAAAGCCACGTCCAGCCATCAGGGCGGCCATGTGTAAACTGCAAGCTGTGATCGCTGTACCGCACAAGGCCACTTCCTAGGAGGGGGCTCCAGGTGGTTTCTACTGTCAGGACTCCTCCCCAGATGACCAGGATGGCTCAGGTATCACAAAAAGAAAAGACGCCTCCAGAAACCAGGCTGAGCCAGGCTCCCACACGCTCAGCCAACTGCACGGCTGGCACCTTTCCCTGGATTGAGCCCAGAGTGCAGCTTGAGCCTAATCCAAGGGCAGCCACCGAGAAGGACCTCGCTAGGCAGGACGGAGAGCCCCCACCCTGTGCTCAACAGGGGATGCTCACCTCCTCAAAGTCATCCAGCTCCTCCAGGCGGGTCCGGACCTTCTCCGACATCGCAGACCCGGTGGCCCCAGCTCTGCCTAAACAGAACGCATCAGTCACAGAGGTGGCGTTTCTCCTGCACCACAGCCACAAGAGAAGGCAGCCTCCTGCCACACCTCATCGTGAGTAAAGATGCCAGGAGGGACTGGGGCTCAGCGGCAGAGCGCTCACCTCGCACGGATGAGGCACTGGGTTTGATCCTCAGCACCACATAAAAATAGGTAAAATTAAGGTGTGTGTCTATCTACAACTAAAAAATTATTTTTAAAAATACCGGGAAGTGATTTCATCACAGAAAACAGATCTTGAAAGCAACTCTCGTGGGGAGTCCAAGTTCCATCAGAAACACTAGCAAGTAAAGTCGCCCTCTCTCATGGCCTGTTCCACCGTCTGGAGCAGAGGGCCTGCTAGGCCTACACCCATGGGGAACCACTGCCACGCGCTGCCCACAGGGAACGGCCTCAGGTCTGCCAGGAGGTGGCCCTGGGGCCTCAAAGCCCTCTCTGCAGGCAAACAGGACAAGCCGTCTCCTTCCAGGTCTGCCAGCATTTCCCACGTCAGCAGAGAGCTGTGGGCAGAGAGGAAGGAAAGGACACCAGGCCAGCCACAGGGCAGGGGGATGGTCCAGCTGGTGGCTGCCCTCCAGGGCCCACCGCTTCAAAACCCCTTCCCCACCTTCAGGGGCTCCGCATCCTGCTCTGAGGTCCAGACGGCTCACACTAGCCCACAAACCACTATGGCTCAGACCTTGAAGGTCTCCCAAAGGCCGATGTGACTATGGCTGGTCCAGACCATGGGCAGAAGTGGGGCCTGGTCAGGCCGCTGGGGGTGCAAAAGGGATATTGGGTCCTGGCCTCTCCCTTTTCTGCTTCCAGCTGCCCCGAGGTGAACAGGCCTCCTCCACCAGTGCTCCCACCACGATGCGCCGGGCTGCCACAGGTCCAAAGCACCAGGGCCAAGTGGCACGGGCCGTAACCCCTAAACTGAAAGCCAAAATAAACCTCCCCTCCTTTTGATTATGTACTTGGTCAGTGACAAGAAGGTGACCAGCAGACACACCTAACTCTCAGCTTCTTTAGTTCTAGGCACTGATGTCTCAGCTCTGGGCAGTCTGAGAGTCCGACATAAGCTGATGGCTCTTGATCATTTAACTACCAATAACTACCGATAGCGACTTCAGTGTTGAAGATTCCAAATAATTTGCCATTTTAACCTTGTTTCTACCTTTTCCTTCATTCTGAAAAATACAAAAAGCATAAGCTTGTGTATTTAATAATTAAAAAAAATTGTAAGACCCTGGTAACCACCACCAGGCCATCTACTGTCTGGCTCTCATTCACAGCGATTGGTCCCTGCAGGTCCCCATGCTGTGGCACACAGCTGAGCTCATTTCCCCCCCTGTTCAGGGTTCTCCATTGTATAAAATACACTTTCTTTTTTCATTCTCTGGCTGGTGGAAGTGCGGATGCTTCCTGTCTGGGGCTATTACAAACAGCTCTGCTTCGTCTCCTACAAGCCTGAATTCCTGCAGGGCAGAGCTCCTCAGACCTCTCCAGCCACCGCTTAAGGATGTGTCGAGACAGATTCCAATCACCACTCTGAGGCAGGGCCTGTGACTCTTTCTAATGAGCTCCTGGGTGATGTCATTGCTGCTGCTCATTGAGCCACAATTTAAGAAATGTGGAACCAGGGCAGGGTTGGGAAACTCCTGTAAAAGCCCAGTCCAAATATTTCAGGTTTTGAGAGTCACATACACTGTTGCAACTGCTCAACCTCATCCCTAGCACTGAAGCAGCTGTAGACAATCTGTTGACAAACTGACAGTGCTGTGGTCCAATGAGACTGACTTCATGACATCAGGCGTGGGCCAGACTGCCTACAGGACGTAGTTTACCAAGCCCCAAGGTGTGGAATCGCTGGATGCAGGGGCTGCCCTGTTGCCTCAGACCTTTCAGACTGCTCAACCACCAGCTATGCGACTGTGGGCCACAGGAACCCGTTTTCCACATTGTGGTTATCAGGGAAGCTCAAGATCAAACCACCAGCAGAGGTCATGCCTGCAGAGGGTCCATATTCTGCTTCACAGGTGGCGTCTTCTTGCTGGGCCTCTCATGGTGGAAGGGTGAACCGGCTCTCAGGCCTCTTTTATAAGGGCATGAATCCTCTTCATGAGGACTCCACCTTTGAGTCCCGAGTCTTCCCTGAAAGCCCGGCTCCCAACACCCTCGCCTCAGGGGTTGTGATTTCAACATGGGTTTCAGGGACACAAACGCCAGACCACAGCACCTATCTTCAGGTTTAACAAGCAGGCCGAAGCATCCTCAGCAGGTAGGAGAGCTCCTGCCACCCCACACTCAGCCCTTTGCACTTGACCTGCCCAAGGCAGGTGTGATTTACTTTTTAGCCTGGGATAAAAGTTGCACCCATAAGGAAGGTGCTACAGGGGACAGATGATGGTGGAACATGAGGTTAAGAGACCAATTCTATAAGATGGGCCAACTGTGCTGACCCTCCCCCTCCAAGCTTTCTTTGCCCAAAGCAATCTGCCTGCAGCTCGGCCTGGCCCAGGTGGACAGGATGTCACATTTCTCCGCCAAGGGGGGGTGGGGGTGCAAAGGTCAGGTAGTGTAGGTAATGAATGATGGGGGTCAAGAGAGGATGAGGATCAGTTATCAAACAGAAGCCAAGGGTCGTGCTCTTGAGCACTCTGGGTTTCTAACAACCTCTGGGTCCCTGCCCTTGGTCATGTATTTGGGGAAGAAAGACAAGACAATAATTAAGGAGAGCGGTTCTGGGGTTTGTAAGAGCAAAACACACCCCTCCTGCAGACTCCCAACTTTGGGGCACCTTCTCTCAGAGAAGTCTGCCTTTTCTTAAATAAAACTTGCTTTCAATGCTTGCCTCAGACTTTCTGGGGCGTTTAATCTTCAACACTAGGAATAAGGACCCGTTCCAGACTGCTATCAGCCCCCTCTCCATTTCTCCCGCAATGTCCCAGGCTGCAGAGTTGGGGTGGGGGATTACACCTGGCAGGTCAACGATCTGCATGTGACCCCGGCTGTGCTCCTCTGTGCCCAGCAACGTAGGGCAACATCAGAAAAGGAAGCCCGTGTCCCATCCTGCAGGTGCAGTCAGCAGCAGGGCCAGGGTCTGCCTGGACACACAGGTTCCTCAGGGTTCCTGCCACACAGACCCTCAGGACACCCTGGTCCAGAGATTGTGACCGAGTCTCAGCAGAGAAAACTGCTGTGTTTAGGGACCAGAGGCTGCCAAGACAGAGTGGGCAACCCTGCACCAGCACAGCTGCGGTTTCACCAGGGACAAAGCCTTAGGGCAAAGGAACTGTGTCCACAGCAGTCCCCTGCATCGGGAGACACAGGTCCCCTGCATCTCTTAAAAAACAGGAAGCTCATCTCTTACTCCCAGGAACCACCTTGTATCTTTGTTCTGCTCCAAGTGTTTCAGCTCTGTATCTATAAGCAATCTTAGAGCTTTCAATGGAATTAAGCATCAGGACCGTTTAATACAAACTTTTCACTTGTAAAGTTATATTAAAGGTGGTGGCAGAATTTTCCCATGAAAACAAAAAACTTGTCTTACCTTTTTCAGATCCCATAAAAAGATTCTGCAGAGACAAAAAATTCATTAATAGTTTTAAAATCTAGGGCAATACAGCCACTTACCTGTTCAGATGGAAGTATGTATTCAAAGAAGGAAAACAAGGTCATTGGAACCACTGGAGATTCAAGTTCCTACTCAATTCAGGGCTCTCAATAATTAAGAAGAGGGGCTCTGGGGTCTATAAAAGAGCAAGACACACCCCCTTCCATGTGTCAGCATGAGCCAACATCCAAATTTTTGATATGACAGCAGCCACAACAGAACTATTTTTAACTTCTCTACTCAGGGTTTCCCACCCCCTACACTGCCGTCACTTGGGGCTGGATAATTCTTAAGTGACAGCTATCCTGTGCACTGTGGGACATCCTATAGCAGCTCTGGCCCTTACCCATCAGATGCAAGGAGCACCCCTGTACCTCTGACCACCAAAATGTCTAATTTCCAATGACCCCAGTGGGATAAAATCACTCCAGGTTGAGAATCACTGCTCTGCATTAACTGTGCATCCAGAAAAAAAAATTTTTTAAATAGTCCAGCGATTCTGTCCTTCTGCTTGAGATACCATGGGGAGGAGGCAGGGCCCTGTGGCACAGCCTTCCACTGCCCACTGGGCTCGCCTCCCTCCCTGGTCAACTGTCAGGCGCAGGCCACCTTCCCAGCACCCCTTTGCGTTCCTGCACTGTCCATGGCCACCTTCAAGACAACACGGACGGAGGGCTGTGAGGGACTCGCGCAGCCTCCAACGGGAGGTGCGCCTCTTCCCTTCACCTTGACCATGAGACACACGACGTACAGCAGAGCAGCAAGATGGAGCCTGACGACCTGGAGCTGCCACGCCAGCCCCAGTGACCCACCCCTGGTCTTTCAGTGAGAGGAGCATGCGTCTCTCTTGGTGACAGTGTTTGGGAAGACCCTGGTTATACCTACTGGACGGAACCTTAACTGCCACAGACACTCACCCGCTGGCCTGGTAGCTCTTGCCCTGCCGAGAGCAGCCTGCCAAGTGCAGGGGAGCTCTAGGTCCACACGCCCCCAGCCGGCCCAAGAAACAGCGCTCGGCTCTGGGCGAAAACCTAGCCGTGGGCCGAAGGCCCTGCAGGGACGGGCGCTCTCCTCGCTTCACGCCTCAGCTCCCCAAAGGCTCTGCAGTTCCCTTCTTTTTGGAAACTGTCACATCCCTGGTTTGACATTTTTTTTTAAAGTCACATAGCACATTTTCCCGGACTAACACTGACATAAGGGAAACTTTGAGAGCCCAGAATTGGGGCAACCTAAAGAAAAAAATCACAACATCTCGGTACTTACAATGGACAGCTTTTCCGTGGTCGTGTACCGAGCGAGGATCTCTCCCCGCTTGTTGGCCCATGGCTCAAAATCCGATCCTACGACCAAGTTCTCATCTTTGTCGCGTTTCTTTCTGGAGCTGTCCTAAGGAAGAGCAACACAACTTCTTCAGCAGCAGTATCGTTCTGATCTTTAAAACTAAGTTTAAGTAGAAGGTTGTAGTTCCCTACTGCACAATAAGTCAGATCCGTCTAAAGGCTGACCATGCTCTGCATCCACCATGGGGTCAGAACCCAGGGCCTCGAGCATGCTAGGCAAGTGCTCTACCACCAGGCAGCCCTTGTTTTAATGAGACAGGGCCTTGCTAAATTACTTAGGGCCTCACCAAGTTGTCCAGGTTGGCCTTACACTTGTGATCCTCCTGCCTCAGCCTCCAAAGTTGCTGGGATTAGAGGGTACGCCACTATTTACTACCAAAGGTTTACTATAATGAAAATATTTCATCACAAATGGCCAAAATATATATTTTCAAAGGCTGAAATGCGTTAGGAATCAAGGAAGCCTATTGAAAAGATGGCCGAGTTAATACAATAACTAACATCCAGGCTACAAGAAGCAAACTGCTAGGGAGGACACTCTGGTGGCAGCCACCAGAAACTCACACACACACTGCCTTCACCCAGTGATGAGCTTCTGGGACACTCTCCTGCAGAGTGCACAGGACACACGTAAGAAACCCAATGCATATCGTTTATGCCAGTAAAACCCAAAACAGCCCAGGAATGAGGAGTCAAGCATGTCATACGTGTCCTCAGAGCTCAACCCATCAGAGGAAAACATCTCCAAGGCATGCTGTCGAGTTAAAAAAAAAAAAAATTTAAACCGTTTTCAGCAGGCTTTTTGTTTAAAAAAAAAAAGAGAGATAAATGTATGAAATGCAGGAAGGAACATGGCTGAAAGCATGGATTCTGCAGCCAACCAGCCAGGCTTAAATCCCCGCGTAGAGTGATTTAGCATCACTCCCCTGCCACGTCTGACTTGGTAAGTGAGGGTTGAGACACCTCTCACAAGGTGAGGGAGCTGAACACAAAATGCTCTCAGAAAGATGCCTGCCAAGGCTGGGGCTGTGGCTCAGTGGGAGAGCGCTTGCCTAGCATGCGCGAAGCACTGAGTTTATTCCCCAGCACCACATAAAAAACAATAAACAAAATAAAGGTATTGTGTCCATCGACTAAAAATATAAAAAAAAAAAAAAAGAAAGAAAAAGGAAAGAAAGAAAGAAAAAGAAAGATGCCTGCCATGCGTTATGCTGACACTATTATTATTCATAAACGAATAGGCATGGAAACACTCAGAGACCACTTCTCATGGTCTGAGAAGTCAGAAAGCTATGGAAAAATATGTAGTACGCTGCTGCACCCCCAGGGTGGAGAACAGAGCAAGGGGGGTCCACAGGGCTCCATCTGTAGCCTTGGACTCTTACCTCGAAAACTAGCAAGTTATTAATGTAATTATGCAAAAAGAATTATCAACATGAAATTAGGGCTGACAGTGTAGATCAATGGCAGAGGACCGGCCTAGCACACAGGAGGCCCTGGGTTTGAACCCCAGCACCACAAAGCAAAGATACAACAATAAGTCAAAAAGACTCCCCTCATCTCTACTGGCCTCTCTCGGCCAAGGTCCTCCACTTTAAGCAGACCTCCCCGACACCTGGAGGAGAACCCGACTGTGCCCCACATGTTGATTTCTGCAACTTACAAACAAGGCACAGAGCCACCCACCCCTGCAGACCAGACCCAGAGCCAGCGACTGTCTCCACAGCATGTTACCGTTGCTGCTGCCATGGCTGCAGGGTCAGCAGTGGCTGCAAACAAGGAGAGGGGGTCGGTGCCATCGAGGACACTGCTCAGCGGGTCCACCACGGAGCTGGAGGAGGACGACGACGTGGAAGAGGTGCTTCCTTTCCGGTTCACCTTCTTTGTCTTTGATTCTGTGACCTGTGGGGAACATGCATGGTGCTGCCATAGGGGTCCCCCTGCCCTTGCCCAGGGGACACGCTGGGGCTCCTCTCATTCTGGATGCTGGCCTGACTGTTCCTGGCTGCACGGGCTTATGGGTACCAGGCTGCAGGAGAAGGGTTTCATCCAAGGTGACCCAAAATAAAACACAGCCCAGCACCAAGAGCAAGCTAAGCTCGCTGGCCAATCAGAAGCCACTCACTGCCTTCTATCTGTAGACTAATCAGAAAAGACCCACCAGCCTCCACAGGAAACCACCACTAAACCCCGCCCACCGGTACCTCGCTAACCAATCAGAAGCCACAACTGCCTTCCACCTGGAGACCACCAATCAGAAACAGCCCACCAGCCTCCGCAGAAAACCTCCACTCCAATCAAATGACTCCCGGCTCTGGCTTCGGAAGACCCCTGTTTCCCCAGTATGCACCCTTACTTAAGTCTCAAACTAGTTCAAACTTTTACTCATCAGCTTTATCTTTTAATGGAAGGGAACAACTGGGCCGGAGCCACTATGATGTAGAAGGTGACAATACCAGGCCAGGTCTCCGCCCCTGGTTCCTGATGCAGAGTCCCCATCCCCTGGGGATTCCTAGCTGACATGAGTGTCTCTCTCTAATGAAGAGACTCTGGGTGGCTCCTGGACAGGAGCTGGTCACCTGGGAAGGCAGAAGCTGGGAACTTGCAGCCCCACCCTCCCCGAGGGATAGGGGTGGGGCGCAGTAGATAACCTTGCCTGCTGTCAAAGCTACCTAAAAACTCCTCAAAGAAGGGGTTTGCACGTAGGCACCTCGAGGGGCTGGCGGATGGCCCGAGCTCTGCCGCCTCCCCCAACCTCACCCTGCACACCCCTTCCTCTGGCTGATCATCAGCATCCTCTAGCGTCCTTTAGGATAAACCAGGACACCTCAGTGAAGAGCTTCCCCGAGTGCTGGGGACCATCCTAGCAAGTAATGGAACCCAAGGAGGGCATAAGGGAACCCCAATTCGTAGGTTGGGGCTGGTGTCTGCAGTGGGGGCAACCTCAAGAGGCTGAGCCCTTCCGTGTGGAGAAGGCTCAGACTTGATCCTCTCCAGGGATAAGCGTGGCCTGTACAGCCTTGTTACTCAGTGTTGAAACCACTGCCCAGAGCTTAGGGTAGACCTAGACCTCAGCTCCACCACCCCAGACCCACTGCACCTGAACCTGCACTTTTAACAAGACCATCAGGCCTTCTGCCCGGCAGCCAGGGTCCAGGGTGCACGAAGGTGGGGAAGAGATGCTCAATACAGAACTGTCCTGGACAGGTACAGACATTTTCATTGTCACCACTCCCTAAAGGACATGGCATTAACAGCAGTCTATACAGCATGTTCCCCGCAGTAGGTATTCTAAGTACTTCCAAAGGGGAAGGAGGATGGCACAGTTACATGCAAATATTACCTGTCTCCTGTTACCTAACGGCTGTGGGCATGGGGCATTTTGATATGCACGGGGTCGTGAAGCCAAGCCTCCAAAGATGCGAGGGACACCTGTACTAGCTGATAACAGGCTCACCACCCACTTACCATCATCTTCTTCACTAAACTACCCAGAACAGCATGCACCACTGGCAACTAGAGTGATTCTAATGTTCCAAGTAGGTGTTAAGAAGCCAGGTCAGACACATCCATGCCAGGAACAGTCATCCCCTCCCCAGGAAGATCTCCCCAACGTGAGGAGGGGGTGCAAACAAGGGGGCAAGGTCAGTCACAAGAAAAAATGTTGACTCAAATAAGCAAAAGTAGTTGCCATAGCAAACCAGAAAATATTCCTGTAATTCCATGAAAACGACCCAGCAGTAAGCCTGTGATTCCCTGGATCCAGACACCCTTCGGATAGCCTCCTGGGCAAGACTCACAGTTATGGGTTTCAGCGGGTGGTAGTCCCCAAACTCCAAGGGCACGGCCTCCAGCCGGCAGGATGCAAATTCAGCCTTGTAGTTCCTGCTCCTGGAACACCTGGCAAGGCAAGCAGACAGGAGGCTGAGCCGGCCTGGGACACGGGACGGCCCACTGGTGGAGCTTATAGCAGAATAAACTGCCAGAGACCAACATGAAACACCAGATTTAAACAAATTTGGTGTTTTTTTCTTTTAATCCATTTGAAGGTAGAAGAGCTACCAAGGCCTCCTGGACTTGGGAGGCCAGACCCAGAATGAAGGGCTACTCCTGATGGAGCCAGCTTCCCAGGCCAGCTTCTCCACATTTTGAATTCTAGGCACAGGCCACCAAAGTGCCCGAAGGAAGCCTCGTGGGGCCAGAGAGAGCTGGGCTGGGGCTCATGTTTTCAGACAGCCAGGGCGTGGAGGAGCGCCAGGAGAGGCGTCCAGAGAAGAAAGAGGAATCTGGCGCATGCCACCCTGCAGAGCACTCAGAGGGCGAAGCTGGACAGAGGGAAAGGAAGCCGGGACAGAGCTGTCATCAGCTCAGGACAGCTGGGAAACAAAGGGGGAGGGAGAGCCAACTCAGTATGGAGGGAGGATAGAAAGTGAAGAACCCAGGACACAGGGGACATGGAGAAAAGGCCCCGCTGCAGAGCAGGCTCCCAGGGTGGAGGAGATGGGCAGCCGCAGGATTCCAAGGGGTGACAGCCGAGACTCCCCCCCCAAGAGCACCTCCCCCAACATCCAACTACTGGGCCTGCCCCCAGCAAGACCCCAGGAGGCACCTTGGCCAAAGCCCCTCCTGAAACTCCTCCACACGATTCCCCACTAGCTACCCAGGGCCGCTCTCCCAGTTCATGGAGCTGAGCCCCATGTCCCCCCTACTGCACCAGCCCCCTAAATACAGCCTACCTTATGGCTTTTAACAAGCATCACAAAACACTGTCTTTAACAAAGGATATGGGCACTTCCAACTTGTAAATATCCCCTCCCAGAAAAAAAAAAAGTTTTTCTGGGCACAAGAAACAATTCTGCCCCTTCCCCAACCTCCCTTCAGGGAAAAGGGAGACTCAAAGGGCCTCCCACCCCTCCCCAGAGTCGTGACTCCATTAACACTCGAAGGAGACACTGACACCCAAACCTTCACCCACATGCCCAACCACCACAAATGCCAAGGCACAGCCTGTGTGTGTGGGGGGGTCTTATTTCCATTCCTTTCAAAATAAATTTGGCTTCAAGAGCAAAGGAGGAGGAAGACTTGTGATGGACACTCGACTTTTATTAAGAGAAAATGCCAACCATGATGATACATGGCCTCCTCATCCCCGTGCATCAGTTACAAAACTCATCTTCCAAACACTGAATGACAACACTATGGAAGAGCCTAACCAGCTCCCGTCCAACTGAGGATAGATCAGTCCCTTCTTGATTTACAATTAAAAAAAAAAAAAAAACCCAAAGGATAAACACATTTCAATAATAGTCATTACCATGAAGATGGAATTTAAAACATCAAATTATACTTTTCCTCTTTTCAAATCACTCTCAACTTTATTAGCTGTCAAGGAAAACAGAATTTTGAAAAACTGATGAGCAGAAAATGTAATACAACTGGAAATTAGGTTGCAAATGTGTTTCCTGTTCCTATCAGAACTGACAGACAACTGGGAAGGGTCAATACGCCACGACTCCACCTGCGACCCGTAAGAGTTCTCATTTATCATACGCAGGGTTCGGGGCCAAGCCTTTTACCTCCACTCCCTTTAATCAGCTCTATCTGATGGATGGTGATCACTACCATTTTTCCGAAGATGGGGCTGTTCAGTGTTGGAAATTTGTCAAAGCTGACAGCAGCAAGTAACAGAGTCAATAGTTCTACAGATTATAAGTCATCTCAAAACCTTAGAAATAAAGCATCTGTCAGCCAGGCATTGTGGCCCACTCCTATAATCCAAGGGACTCAGGAGGATGAGATAAGAAGATCACACGTTGGAGGCCAGTCTCAGCAATAGTGAGATCCTGCCTTAAAAAAAAAAAAGTATAGCCAATTTTCTACTTAACAGAATCAAGCTTTGAAATGATATTTTTTAAAAGTTGGGACATGAGTGGAAAAAACTACTTCCAGAAATATTTTTTTTAAACAAAAGTCTTCCTTGTCTGAAAATCCCTAGGCAACTACAATTTGAATTTCAACCACTTCCATTATTTCCTCAAATTTGCTGCAGTCCTCTGCCTTTCCTGCGGTTTGAGACTGGAAGTGGTGTTTTCTTTCATCTGGGGGTCCCTGGCAAAGCTGACAGCGACCTCTAGTGGACATTTTCTCAAAACCGCTTCACTCTTTTCCTCCAGGCCCAGCTGATGGCCCTGGTTTTGGGAAACACACACACACACACACACACCATGAACCAAAGATCCAGTGCCTGAAGGGCTCCTGGGCTCCTTGGCAGCTGCCACAGAAAAAAAGTCCAACACTTCATCCCTGGGTTATTCAAAGTGTGGCTCTCAGGTCACTAGCAAGGGCAACCCATCACTTGTGGAGTGTTGTAATACCCTAGGACCACAGCATCAGGACCTGCATGGTAGCAAAATCAGGTGGCTCCAATGCACATTAAGGTAACAACTCCCTACATGAAAATTGTTTATATTTGATGATATACACAGAAGATTGAGCATGAATTACCAAATTAATCTCCTTTTAGTAGAAATACCAAAATTCACTAAAGAGTTCTTGCCAGCTATTTCAATTCAAGTATTTAGAGACTAATCACATAATCTGACCACATGGCCTTTCCTCACACAACCTCCAAAACTCTGAAAATGTTGTAGAAATCCTGGCTCCATTGGGTGGTACTTTCCAATGTGTTACCACCAGATGATTAAGTAGGAAATGAGACCAGGGATGCAAGGGATATCTCATCTCTTGGTCCGGGCCAAAAATTAAGATGTGGGTGAAAAGGCATTCTAGGGGAGATCCAGGACAGTGTATGGTACTTGGGGAGCCCTATAATCTACAAACAGCCCAGGAGTTAGACTTGAGGCCCAACTGGCAATGGGTCTCAAGGTTAGACTTGAGCCCCAACTGGCAATGATGATCATGATCTCCAGCCTCCAAACCTCAGCTCACCTGTGGGCTGCGTTCTCAATCCCCGAGCCTCCATCTCCTCACCTGAGGAATGGAGTTAGGAATTAAATGAGATGCTACGTGTGAAGCACTTCACCCAATGCCTGGCACAAAATAGGGCTTGATAAACATCAGCTGAAAGCACCCTCTACACAAAGATCTAGCACAGCTGTTCCTAACAGTACCTGAGTAGCATGTGACCAAAGGCCTCCCGGGGTTCCTTGTTCGCTCATCAATGCTACTGAGCCCTTAAAGCTGCTGTTCTGGGCACCCAGGATAGGACAGAGTCCCTTTAAATGGCCAAAAGTTAGTGAGGAAACTGACCTTGGAACAGGCACCAACACACCGAGAAGCCAGATTAGGAACCAGGGAGAACCTAGGTGCTTAAGGGTCATGGCATCCTCGCATTTTAAAACAAACTCCAAAATTTAGTACAACTGCATTGGGATGCAGGGGAAGACAGTCCTCCCGGAGCTCATACCAGAATCCAGAGAAGTTCAATGAAATCAGGAGTTTCTCGAACTTGGGGTGCTGTCTTACTGATTTCCCCCAAGTGTGCTCGGTCTCTTGGCCAGGCCAGCCTCCCTAGGTCAAAAGGGACCCCAGGCGAGGGGGACCAGGGCATCCAGCACCGATTAGTGTGCCTCGGAGGTCACAGGTGACGAACAAGGAGCAGTCAACTGCTTCACAAGCATAAACCCAGGGTGCATCGGGTGACTTCTAAGGTGTTGGGCTGCACCTTTTTTCACTTGCTGGCTCTGGCTCGTTCATCATCCCATGTAAGCTACTTCCCACCGTTTGCAGAGAGATCAGATGCAAGAGAGGTCTGCCGTCGCCAAATAATCCCCTTGTCCCCATCACAACCTGTGCGAGTTCCTCACGCACACCAGTCACCTGCTGGGGCCTGACGGTCCCGTCACCCCACTGGAACCCCACACGCCTGTCGCGTGATGAGCTCCAATGCATCCTGCAAGACCCAGTTTAAAGCAACTCCTCCGTGAAGGCGTGAGTCGCTGCCGCCTCGGGGTCTCGTCCCAACGCCTGTCGAACAGCTCGGGCGTGGGCAACACCCCACCGCCGTCCCCTCAGACCAAGGGGCACCACGGACGGGCGGCGCGGGGCTCTCCCAGGTGAACGCGCAGCTCTGGCCGCAGCCAGGCCGCCGAGTCTCCCCGACCCCACGGGCCGGGAACCAATGCCAGCCTCTCCCGGGAAAGTCGGGGTGTGGAAACCCGCGGCCCCCCTGGGGAATGCACGGAGGACCCTGCGGGCGGCGGAGAGCCAGCAGCCGGGACGACTCGGGGAGGGCTGCCCACACTCGCAGAGACAGACGCCCCGAGACGCCAGGAGACAGCCCCTCTCAGAAGCCCACACGCCACCTCTTCCTTACCACGGAAAGACGGCCATCTTCCTAGTCACATGACCGCTCTTCTGGGGCCGCCAGCCCTTTTTCTAGCATTCGGACGCCGCCACGCCCCTCTCTGGCCACCATGATTGTGAGGGGCAGCTGTTTGCTCCGCCTCCCCCAGGCGGCGCCTCCTGATGACGCCAGGATGAGGCGGGGCCGACGCAGTCCAGCGGAGCCCACGTTCGGGCTCTCCGCTGCCGCCATGATTGTGAAGGGCACAGGCCACCAAGTAGAACCCACGATACTAAGACCAGATCGCGGCTCCTGCTGGCGCCGCGATTATGAGGGGTAGAGGTGGCTACGTGGAATCCAGGCTGCTTCTCTGTCAACGCCGTTGAAAGGGATAGCTGTCGCTCCAGAGGCCGGGATGCGCGTTCCTCCAGCGCCATGATTACTAAGGGCATGAGCCGCAGACGCGGTGATCGTGAGCGTCAGGCCCCCGGATTTGGAGTGGCAGCTGGCTGCTCTACTGGGTCCTGTCGCCAGCCCACTGTCGCCCTGACGGGGCGGGGCTCGTAGAGCTAGGCGCGAACCACGGCTGCGGATTGCAGCAGAGTCCCCGCGGTCGGCCTGCACCCACCTGGCGGCTGCCCGGGACTTGGGGGAAGCTGGCACTTCAGCACCGTGACCAGGAGCCTCGGCGTTTGAGCGCTGCCCGGAGCCCAGCGACCGACCAACTGGTGCGTCCCTGCGACTAAACCTACGAGGCAGGTTAGGGCCGCTCCGCCCCCCCCACCCCCCGGGCGAAGCTGAAGGCGCCGCGCGGGCGGCGGGAACGACTAGCCCACGGCCACCTGGTCTGAACGACCACCATCATCACCTCTGTGCGGGGAACAAGCCCCAACACTGGTGAATTGCTGCAGCTAGGAAGGATCTGAACATCCCAAACCAGAGTAAAGAGGCCCGGCTGACCCAGGCCGCGCCTGAGCCTCTTCCCATTTATTCTCGAGCTGTCTTATGACAACAAAGGTCCGAGGCCCCCACTCCATCAGATAAACAGGCAGTGGAACCCGCCTCGGCTGGTCTGCGGCTCCGCGAGCCCGCGTTTCGGCCTCTGCCAGGAGGCAGCCCCAGGGGAAGGTGGAGGGCGCTTCCTCTCCGCGACAGCAGAGCTGGTCCCCTGGAGTGCCACCTCCCCGGGCCGTGAAGGCTGGGCCTTAGCATCTCTAACCAGTCCCCAGGCGGGCTAGAAAATGGTCTCATTCCATACTGTGGTCAGATGCTTTTCTGTCAATAAGAAAACAGATCAAACTAGATTTCCTTTGAGATGAAAAGTTTATTTGCCTTTGCCTAGAAGCAAAACTAGTGAAAATTAAAGTACAAAAATAAATACAATTTACATTAATGGACATTCCACCCAAAGTAAAAAAAACAATAAAAATAATATATATAAATAAAACTTCATCAAAAGCACAAAACAGTGCCTGGCACTTTTATGAGAAAAAGCTGTGAACATTAAAAAACTTGGAACACACACACACACACCTTTATCCCTAAATTAAAACACACTCAAGTTTCTCACCCTTAATGTAAAACTAGTTTTAACTTCCTCCAAAACATACTATTTGTTTTAGCTAATTTGCAATACAGTATACACAAAATCTGTAGCATCTATCTTACCAGAGAGACCCACAATGACATGAATTAGCTGTATCCTGAGTTTTCAGAATGAAAAAGCACAGTTTATATTGAAAAGATAATTTGATATATTTTGCCTCTAAATACAAAACTGGTAACTTGGACTTTTTTGACTTGGTTCACTCATTCAATAATAAATAAGTCTCAATAAAGAAAATCAAGTTGACACCCGGTGTGGATTATTTTCTATCTACAGCTGGATGTAAAAGTTAAATCTTAAATGGAACAGAAAAGCTTTATCTCTGTATTTTTAAAATATTAAGACTATGTATAGGCTGTATTTCCAAAATACCACTACCCCATTAAAATTCAAGTTAGAAAAATTAAACATATACAGTTGCAATTTTATGCAAGAAGCACAAAGCCCTTTTTGGAAATTGTGACATTCTCCCTGATACAGCCATGCTCTCTTGGTAACATTTGTTGGTTGGCAGGTGATGAAAAACACCTTAGACATCAGTGCCCTTAGGTAATGCAAGTTTTTAACTAGGCAATGTTACTATCTTATTTTGAAATCCAGATTTAGTGTTATATTATTTAGCCCTTTATTCTCTCCTAAATCAAGCATGCTAGAAAAAGCAGACTATGAAGAAATTTAAAACAGACTAAATAGAAATCATAACCGCATGCAACATGGTATTCTTATTTTACAGAAATGGATATAACAATGCAACCTTAAATCTACATTCAAGATTGTGCTGCCTTCACCCACTTTGCTCCCCTCTATGCAAAGATCTAGCACAGCTGTTCCTAACAGTACCTGGGTAGCATGTGACTGCCAGGAATGTGTGCTTCTGACCAGGGACCCACAGCTACTACTGCGTTGATTTTAGGTGACCACAATCAGAGTGTGGTGAGGGTTTATTCTATGAGGTTATAATGTAAGTCCAAGAATATGGCCTCAAGTGCTTTAAGTTGCAAAACCAGGGAGAAACATACTTGTGCAATAATTTCCCTTTGAATAGAACAGTATCTAATTTGTTTATCAAATTTAGCAATCAGTATGAAGAGATGAATGAAATTTATGTTTTAGAACTTTATAATTTGTCATATCTTTTGTTATTTTGTAAAAATAAGTCCAAATGTCCTTGTAAAGTTTACAAAAAGGGTCTCCATAGACATCTGGGCACAGAAAATATACTATGTTTCTACAGGTTAAGCACAGAAATGAGGCAATTACTAAACAAATTTGTCTACACCCAATCCTAGGTTAAGAAGAAAATGAGGAGTGGGGCGGGAATTACCAGATAATTGCTCAGCCCTTTGAAGTCACTCTGCCTGTGTAAACAGAGTCCAGGGTTAAACAGAAAGTCTTGGTCAGGGAAAATAATACAGACAATAACCGTGCCCCCCCCCCCTTCTATCCTAATGAATGTTGTCTTCTTAAATTGTCGCAACATTTGGCCGCTTTCTTTGGATTTTTCCTGCATATGCTCCTAAAAAGAGAACAAAACTGACATTACTTCTCAGGGTTAGTTTTCATATGATACCATTTAATGAGTGCTTACTACACTAAGGCACCAGGCCAGGCGACATTCAGCATCATATTTAACCCTTACCAACAGTAACCTTGAGGTAGAAACTGTTTCGACCATTTCAAGGATGGCATGGGACTGAGGCCTGGTGCAGAACATGCCTGAGCCAGCAGAGCTGGAAGCGGAAGCTCCTGGAAGCCAACTCCACTGCGTTTGTTATGTGACTTACCCATTGCTCGTGACTACCTTCTACTCTGCTCTCATTAATGGTTTCGAATTTGTCTACAGACTCTCTAGTCCAGCACAAAACATCAAATGAGGAAATGTTTAAAAACATGGCATCAGAGACTGAAATCTAGTTTGTGAAAACGAAATAATTTGAAATGCCTGGCAGCGTACTTGAACACGCTTTAGAGTCCTCCCCTTCAGTCTACAGCATGACATTCTACCATCAACACAAAATGAGTTTCCACTCCTTGCTTAAAGGAACCAAATCAGAGCACAATTTCAAATTTGTTTAAAACATAATCCAAGCCAGGTGTGGTGGCCCATGCTTATAATCACAGGTTCAGAAAGCTGAGGTAGGAGGATCTCGAGTTACAGGCCAGCCTGGGCAACTTAGTGAAACCCTGTCTCAAAATAAAAATATAAAGGGTTAGGGATGTAACTCAGTGGTAGAGGATCTCTGGGTTTGATCTCCAGTACTGAGGGAAAAAAACAGAAAAGCACCATAATCCAGGCCATGTAAATCTGAGCAGGACAGAGTAATTTTTCAAGAGCAAATATGCACTCTTGTGTTCAGATTCATCAATGGTATTTTAATCAGTATGCAAAATTCTCAGTTTATGTAATAAAATTCTTTAGTCTTGTTCAACTGGTTAAACATGTAGTCATATATTGATAAATATTTTAGAAAAACAAGTTAATGTTCTTTAGATACATATTGTTTAGCCAAAAGTTAATTTCATTTGTTTTTGTTGGTTTTTTTGTTGTTGTTGTTGTTGTTGTTTTTGGTACCAAGGATTGAACCCGGGGGCACTTAACCACTGAGCCACATCCCCAGCCATTTTAATTTTTTATTTGAAAGAGTCTCACTCAGTTGCTTAGGGCCTTGCTAAGTTGCTGAGGCTGGCTCTGAACTCATGATCCTCCTGCCTCAGCCTCTAGAGCTGCAAAGATTATAGGCATGCACCACCATGCCCAGCTTAATTTCATTTTTATTTATAATTATGCTGCAGTCTGACATGGTGACCCAAGCCTGAAATCCCAATTACTTGGGAGGCTAAAGCAGGAGGATCTCAAGTTTGAGGCCAGCCTGGGCAATTTAGCAAGACCTGTCTGAAACTACAATTTTAAAAATGGGGGTTAGGAAAGTAGCTTAATGGTAGGGTACTTGCTTAGGATGAATGAGGCCCTGGGTTCAAAAACAAAAAAATCGTGTTGCCATGTAATTAAATCTAAATAAATATAAATACTGAATTTCATTGTATATTATTAACTGCAATGACTGCCTGTTCATCCTTTGTACTGTTGAGTACTACTTAATTGAAATTCTAGTCACTACTCTGCTTATTCACAAGTGACAAATAGTGAGATGAAATGCATGAGAAAAGAACATGGAAAATAGTCACTGTGGCAAACTGATGATACGAGTTCCCCAATGACTTTATTTACATAAAGTATAACACTACAATGGAAAAAACTGAAATGTCTTCAAACATCACATAATTTCACCAGCAACAGATCTGGTGTTTGGTCTGAGTTCTTCCAGACCACAGGACTGCCTGCCCCTGGAGGAAGCAGGTCTCCAAGGAGTAATCCCCTTTCTAAAGCAACCCCCCGCTGTTCCTCACAATGTATTCAAAGAGGCCCTTTAAAGTATCCTCTGAATGATACTCACTAAGGATTCAACAATCATTTCAAAGTTTTTATCAAAATTTTGTTGTTTCTTTGAACTTATTTGTTCATATAAGTTCAAAGAAACAATAAAATTTTGTTATTTGTTCATATAAGCTTGTAAGAACATGAAACAAATTACTTTTTTGCTTATTCCCTCCTAATCTGCAGGAACTCACTTAGTAACAAAAGCTCTAAAGTTTGCCTAATTGTTTATAAGTGGGAAGGTAAGAATTAAAGGTTTAATCTTATCTGCCAGGTGATTAATTTAGCTGTCTTTTAAGTGTTTAGAAAGCAGCATAGTTACAGCACAGCATTTTCAAAGTATTTTTAATGGACCACATAATTTTCAGTGAGCTTAATCAAAATGTCTAAAAAAATATAAAGCATTTTGTTAGGAGGTTTGGATCAGCTCAACATTGAATTTGTCCTCTTGCCACCATAAAGAGAAATTTAAAAAACAATTTTAAATTTAGCCCTTAAACAGTCCTTGAATAACGAATGAAAGGAGAGCTTTAGCTCAAGCTTCTGACTGAGCAAGATTAAGAGGCCCTCCCCTCTGGCGTATTCACTGGTGACCCTGTGGTTGCAGGGAGAGACTCCTCATCCATCTGTCGTCCCCCCATGCACAGACACAAATGCTGTGGCTGGGGCACTGATCGAAGCTGAACGCACCTTGAGAGACACAGGTGTCAGCTGACCTTTATCTTTTACTTATTTGTAAAAGCAGTTTTCTGAATTAAGCCGGGATAATTGTACAAATTATTCAGAATAAAAAAATACAATATTTTCCATAGAATTAATATGAAATCCAGGTCAGATTCCCTGACTGCGACCAAACACTGGCAGGAAGGGACGCTGACAGCGACGTCTATGCCCAGGTTATGGTGGCAAGGGGAGACAATACATCCCACGGGGGGCCGGGCCGGGCCGGGCAGCTCGTGCACTTGCTTCTGGCGAACGGGCTTCAGAGTTCTACACACCTGACACGGCAGCTCTGCTAGGCACTCTGCTCTGGGAAGGCTTCTGTCTATTTTGCACAACCCCCTTCACTGATGTCTTAGGGGTTCTAATTGAATATAAAAACATCCATAAGTCACTTGCATTAAGGTCTAAATGTTCAAAATTCAAAGAAAGCAACCACGCTGCATCACCCGTTCAAAGTACAAACATGCTCGGAAAGAACTGAAGTCTCCTGCGTGAGCAGAACGAGGGAAGCCACAGCTTTGCCTCAGCAGGAGACGATAACCAGGGCTCATACCTTGTTGGAGAGTCACTCCAGTGATACTAAACTTACTATATGAACATTCACAAATATTTAATGAGTAAAATGGTATGAAATGAAAAGTAAAAATATGCCAACATAAGATGATAACAAAAATACATACACAACAGCACACCAAGAGAGTTATCTTTACAGACAAAACTTTAATAATAAAGTTCTTCCCATACTATGAAATGTATCACATTTGAAAACTAGTTTATCCTTTATGTAAAGACACTATAATTATTTTCCCTCTCAAAGCTAATCTTAACTGGAATTGTTTTTAAGTACCCGTGTATGGCATTCTTACCCTTGTCTACTAAGTAGCCTATGAACAGGTGCATTCTGTCCTTGGTTTGGCTGAAGGACTCTGTTGACAAATTAAATAAAAAAATTAATTCAAAAGTATAAATTCTGTTTTTCCCATTTTCTTTCAATGGACGAAAGATGATGACAGAGGCGCTGAAGTCACTATGCAATGACATGGCCTCTATATTCCCATAAAGCAAGCCAGACTGATGAAAATACATTAACATGGTATTTATATCTCACTCACCAAGAACCCACATTTACAGATTTTTATTAGGAAAGAGATGTCCAACGTGTGCATAACACCTATGTTTGAGATAATTTACTTACATACCTCCTTACAAAGGCCAACTTTTCTTTTTTTCAAACATGAGAGAGAAGAAAATATCACTCATTTTACAAGAGTGAAAAACAGATCAGAAATATCAAGTTATCTTTCTAAGATTTTGTGAATAGGTACAAAAGATCCTTGGGACTAAACTCGACATGCCAGGCTCAAATTTCTGCCAGAGACACCATGTCCTCAAAATTCTCCAGGACCATCTGACCTCACCCGTGGCCAGCAAGAGGCCCAGGTGTTAGTCTGAATCTGAGCCTAAGATGCTCACATCAGCAAGGGGTGTCCTACTGATTGTAAAGCAGAACAAGTTAACAAAAAGGGATTTATAAAATTTTCTTTAGGAGAAAACAATGACAACTCACTGAGATGAAGTGATTTTTCTCACCTTGTTTCAGAAGGATTTTGTTTAACCAGAAATTTCTTACTTGGCATTCCCATTTCTGCAGCTCTAACACAATAGAAAAAATAAAGACACAAACAATAGATTTAGAGAAGGGAACAAAACAAGCTTACAAATGTGACATGATGACAGAAACAAATCATCATTTAGAAGCTGGAATAATACTGAAAGATCTGTGCTAAGCATATTAAAGACTTCTTTGGGCCTGGGGATGTAGCCTGGGTTCCATCTTGAGCACCGCCAAATTTAAAAAAATAAAATAAAATACTTTCAAGAAGAATTTTTAAAAAACACTCATTAGAATAGACTTTAAGTTTTTGTCCTCCCCCAACCCCCGCCAGGAAATCTTAGAATATCAGAAGAATGTATTTATGTGATATAAAATCAAACTTTGACTATAGGGACTAACTATAAGACTGGTTGGTTATCAATCATGCCGGTTGAATTTTGATTAATTCATTTATCAAAAGTAGAATCAGATTTTACCATTGATTTTAATGAAATCTATATACAAATATGGGGATTTCTATCAGCTCACTGCAGAAAAGTGAACTGTTCTTTATTTCTAATTTGAATATACAGACAACTAAATTTAATTGGTTTGATGAGAATGTGACATTTTTAAATGAAAAAACTCACTTCATATACTTCTTCCTGTCAAGAGACTTCTGTGTTGCAGCTGAAAGAGCCACTCGGGGACTTTTCATTTTATCCTTTAAAGTACAAAAGTCACTTAAAACTCCATTAGTCCCAACACCACAACCACACTGTAATACAGGATGATCCCAAATTTGTGGAAAAGCAGATCTTCACTAATGCTCTTACTTAATCTTCCTTAATGGAAGCAGTCAAATTCTAAAAATTAAACCATTTTTGGCAATAAAATAATATAAATTTTGCTTATTTTTCTTTTGCCAACCATAGCAAGATTACTGATTCAAACCACAGACCACCACACTGATTTCAAATTAATCTGGAGCTTGTTTTCTGACTCTGATTTCAAAAAAGGCAAAATTCACATGACAGTTACAAAAATTTTAGTCAGGAGCAGCTGGAATTTTATAAACTATCCAAGCAAAACACTCAAGTTCAACTCCAAAATCCAATCACAAAACAACGTGTGATTCTTTCATGATGTAATTATTTTAAATGGTCTACAGATTTAAATGTTGCTGGTAATCCTGGAAATTACTATGGTTAAGAATTATCAGAAGGGTCCTGAAATCAACCAAAAAAAAAAAAAAAAAAAGACATTTAATATCAATTACCCCAAACTCAGAAGAATTCCCCTCATTAGAAAATCTCATACCATTTGCCTGAGCATTTTCTCTTTGCGAACTTCTCGATCATGATGTAGAATAGACATTCTTTCAGCTGCATCCATTACAAAGAATATGTCATGAATGCCATACAGGGCAGCTCGCAGCTACATGAAAAAGAAGAAAATATTGCCACATTGAAGAGACGAGGCCAGAGTTCAGCAACACATGTATACTATGTGTACTTCTTTCATTTAGAGAAAAAGGTTAAAGTAATTTTCATTGAAAACTATTTTCAGTGATTAAATGAAGTGAAATACAACACTCCCCCTCCCGAGGCTCCGATTATTAGTGGAACTAAGCAGTTGCCTAGGAGACCTTCAGGGCACCGCCCCTACCTGCGCAAATACCCTCTCCTGAAGGGATGCATCTTGTGCTGAAACAATGCCTCTCTTTAATGGTGCTTCTGACTGGAAGCTTCTTATGAATTCCATAGTATCCTGAAAAAAAGAAACACTCCTTCAAAAACATTTTTCTGGAAAGATTTGTGATCACTGGATTTCCTTTTGTTCTCAGTCCAAAATTGCTGAGAACGTAAATAACACTATTAATGATTACATGTCAAATAGCACTCACTTTAAAGTGAGACAAAAATATATAAATTACTTATTTATGTGTTATTTTTTAAATTATGAGTGGGCAGGCCTCAGTAGGCTGGGCTTCCTGTGTCCCAGTTTCCTCTGAGCCTGTTTTTCCATGTTCCCTGCTGCAATGAGCTTTCTCAAACGTCCTCTCTGCCCAGGCTGGTAGAGCGGGCTCCAGAGGCAGCAGCCAGGTACTGAGGCCACACTGGCTAGGAAGGGCCTCTGTGGCCACTCCATTTACGTGGCTGAGAACTACCTGCTTTAAATGGTTCTGGGTTAAGATTCTGACTGGAATACCCCAGCATGAGTTTACATGTGGCATCCAGGGACCTATATGCAGAAGCATTTGTACAGTATAGCAAATGCCAAATTTGGAAAATAATTTTTAAAAATTTGTTGCTGCTGGGTATAGTGGTACATGACTGTAATTCCAGCTAAGCAAAAGGCCAAGGTAAGAGGACCCCAAATTTGAGGCCAGTCTGTTAAACTTAGCAATAACTTTCCTATGTACATACATGAATACACCTCAGTGAATCTCCATATGATGTTCAATCACAAGAATGGGATCCTAATTAGAGTAAGATATACTCCATGTTTGTATAAATATGTCAAAATATACTCTACTGTCATGTATATCTAAAAAGAACAATTAAAGAAATAAAATAAAAAGAGTAGGAGATTTAGCTCAATGCTTGCCTAGAATGTTCAAGGTTTTAGGATCAATTATCTGTACCAAAAAAAAAAAAAAGTCTACGCTGATGAAGAAAAGGAAGACAGTGATGTTGACGACATTCAACCTGTTACCAAATTTAGCTCTGTGCTTCAGAGACCAATAAGCCCTGCAGGCAGCATTCCCTGAAGCATGTGGGTGACAGGCCTGGCATCCCTTCCTGAGGATGAAGACACAGATGACCACAATGGAGAACATAGTGAGGAGGACACAACTAGGACAAGGGACATGCCCGCATTTTACACCCATGAAGAAAGATTATCCCATGGAACAGCACAGGGCAGAGACACACTGGAGCAAGAAGGAATGCTCTCTCTGTCTGGGAGCAGTAGAACATCAGCAGATGGGGCGGGGGCGGGGGGGGGTGTTGCAGGGGACACAGAAGATCCACTAAGAGATCAGGAAGACGGGAGGGAGGGAAACCACACGGCAGCTGCTGGACGGGGTGAGGATGCAGGTATCCACCACTGAGAACGGTGCTGCTACTCTAGGAGCCTGTTCCTAACCCCAGGATAGAGCTGTGGCTTTTTCGCTATGGAGTGGAGTTAATGAGTCTTTTTCCTTCTCCAAAACTCACTTAAACCAGTTCTTTCTTGAGACAAACTAGACTGAGACAGCAACTTGTCACCATAAGAAGAAACTATGACCTTTATTCAGAAAGATGAATTAACTTATTAACCAAAAGGATATTTGTAGTTTATCCTATACCTAAAACTCCCTGTGTCTAGGTGCCCTCCGAGTAGGCTTCTAACTCCTGCCTTAGCTATGAACTGTGCGCGAGGCAGTCCACCTGGTGAAAGACCCGGAGCTTGGCTAAGCAGATAGATTGGGAAGGAGAGAGGCTGAAGCAAAGAAAGGCCTGCTTGGAGCCTAAGGATACTCTCAGCCTAAAAAGGAAGGACCAAGAACTCAGAGAAATCCTGGCCTCTGTTCCCACAGGGGTAAGTGTTCTAGTTTGGGGTCCAGATTAATTAATTCAGCCATCTCTACGTAGCCTTTTCAAAGCGAGCCCAGCCACACATCCACCACTGCTGCGAGGACTCCTGACTAGCTTTGGATGCTTCCACCCCGTCCCCCCAGGCTGCTGTTGCAGCTCTCAGGGGGTGTCATTTCACTTCCCACCTCGGCCTCGTCTTCCACAGCAGAGTAGTGAGGAACCCTCAAAGTTCTTCAAATGATACGTTATGTCTTTGAGTAGCTCAACAAATCTAGGTTTTCTATATGGCTTGTTCTCATTCTTTTTTTTTTAATGTTTTTTATTTTTTAGTTGTACTTGGACACAATATCTTTATTTATTTATTTATAGGTGGTGCTGAGGATCGAACCCTGGGCCTCACACGTGTTAGGCGAGCACTCTATCACTGAGCCACAACCTCATCCCTGTTCTTATTCTTAATTAAAGCCATTAATTTTTTTTAAAAGTAATGCTGACAAAAAAATTATAGTCAGACTAATAATCGAACTTACAAAATTGCCTATATTGCAGTGACTAAAAAATGTTTGATCTACATTCTAAACTAATGTCAGCTGGGAAGACTAATAGAAACTAAGACAAAAAGTAGAATGTGAATGATTTACAACAATCTTACTTTTACAGTCTGTCGAAGCTGCTTCAGCTTATCTGTCTGCATAAGCCTACGAGTAAGAAATCCTTTTGCCACGGCAGTTATTCTATTAAATTTTGCTTGTACTTCTGGGTTAAAAACCTAGGAGAAATGAGAAAGATGGTGTTAAGAATCTGAGCACTATATTATATTGTTTTTTCTTTATCTATTACAAAAGCTAAATTCCTTTCTGTATATTTGCTCTATGTAGTTTCATATGTACCAAAAGCTAAGCTAATATGACGTATGGAAAAAAACATTAATTTTTTTCAGCCTAAAATAACATAACTTTCAAAAAAAGACACGTTGCCCCAGCATGGTGATACACACCTGAAATCCCAACAACTCAGGAGGCTAAGACAGGAAGATCTCAAATTTGAGGCCAGCCTGGCCAACTTAGTGAGACTCTATCTCAAAGTAAAAAAATTTTAAAAAGGGCTGGGGATGTAGCTCAGAGCACTCCTGAGTTCAATTTTCAGTTAAAAAAAAAAAAAAAAAAAAAAGATAGATCAATAAATAGACATATATCCAGTTTGCCCACCTGAGACCATCCAGTTTGGGCCCTTCCAAAAGGCCTTGTAACTGAGAGTTTGGTCATACCACTAGTTGATGATCCCCAGAGGTAGAATGGTACTTCATTTGCAGAACCAAAGCTATATTGTAAAGCAGAACTTGTGAAACCTAGAGAAATATACATACATATTATACTTGATGTTACATAATCAGAATATGCAGAACATGCAAGTAAACATTTGTGACTCATTAAGAATAACAACTGCCTCTGAAACTGACCCACAAATGAACTTAAAATATTTATGGACTTCAAGCTTATGCACCAGATGGGTCTTTTCAACACAAAAAGCATCTCAAGATAATTGATGCTGTGAAGATAAGCTCTTAGAAGGACTGGGGAATTACAGGTAACTCAAGATCACTTGGGAGATAAAGAATTGTGCCTGAACTCCAAGCTTATCACCTGCTGCAGCAGTCAACACAGACAAGGACAACCTCCCTGGTATTTTCCTTGCAACGGGTCTCTTTTCACAAACACCTGCTCATTGGTCTTTGATCTACTTACTCTCATTTCAATTTTAACTGGTTACTAAGCAGCTGACAAACAGTAGTGGGATGGGCATGGAATTACTTGAAAAAGGAAGCTACACTTTAAAAAGTGTGCCAAATAAAATATCTTACTGTAGGACAAATTTTTTTTCAAATGAAAAGAAATTTTTAAATATTTACCAGAACTATTCAAATTTGAAGTATGGAATGAGTCCACTTGAGACAGCATTGTTTCTAGCAAGCCAGAGTCGCTTATTTTCCTCCATTCTAACTCCGATACATTGGTAATGTTCAATCCAGAGACTTCTGCTGAAATCACCTTCTTCTCTTTTAACATTTTCTCCTGTTCTTCTATTTCCTATAGATTCACAGTTTATTATAACATGCTAGTCCTCTTATTTAATTGTATCCCCAAATAGTATCTTAGATTGACCCAAAATGATGAAATTAACAGCAAGTTATTTAAAGTTTTGCTCCTAAAAATAAATAATGACTTATTGATTTTAAAATGTGATATAATAACTATAAAAAATCTTAAAACAAGCTGGGAGCACTGGCTCACACTTGTAATCCCAGCGACTCAGGAGGCTGAGGTGAGAGGATCACAAGTTTAAAGCCAGCCTCAGCAAAAAGCAAGGCACTAAGCAACTCAGTGAGACCCTGTCTCTAAATAAAATACAAAATAGGGCTGGGGTTGTGGCTCAGTGGCTGAGTGCCCCTGAGTTAAATCTCTGTTACCCAAAAAAAAGAATAAAAAAAAATCTTAAAACTAAGTATCTATTTTATGATATTGCTCTTGTGTATTTAAGTATCTATTTGTGAAATATCTTTGAAAAATATTAGAAGTTTTGAATTAAGGAGTCAATAAAGTAGTCTCATAAATCATGCAAATACTTTTAGATAAGAATCTGAATATTTGACTTCACATGAATAATAAAAATATTATCCATGTATGATCCCCTAAAATATTTAGGGGGAAAAATGAACAAATATTCTACATATAGCCCAAATTCATAGGACTCCTCAACCTTCACTTACCAGCCCTGTCCCCCAACATTTTAATTCCTCACCTTTTGCAGCCTTTCCTGTTCTCTTTCCTGCTCAGCTATGAGGAGTGATAACTGTTGGGCATGCTGTTCTTCTAATTTCTTCCGCATTTCTTCAAAAGCTAACATCTTGCTTTTTAGTATCTCCTCACCTTCTGAAAGGAAACACAATCCCTCAAATTTAGAAAATTCACTACAAGTCTAATATCTGATATTTTATATCCTCAATTTAAATTAGCTTTTGACCAGAGGGCATTCCTGGAGCTCACATAATACAAACAAGATATAAAGCCAGGTACCAATGTGAACCACATTCTCACCTGTCACTCCTCTGATTTCATACTACCCAATAAAGAAAGGCTTGTATCTCAGCACCTTTAGCCTCTCATTCAACAGATCCCAGCAGATCTGAACTGACAGAGCCCAGACTCTATGTTCAGGCAAGTGTCTCCAGAGGCTAATCACATGTGGTCCTCAACTGTGTCTCATCACTATTTACTTGACTCTTGTCCTTCTTCAGGACCTCTGGAAAACATCCAATCCAAAAGATTCAACATCCAATACAAAAGAGTGAATATTAAATTCAGATATTTTTGTTACCAACTAAAGAAATTATTGAGATATGGGGCTGGGGATGTGGCTCAAGCGGTAGCACGCTCGCCTGGCATGCGTGCGGCCCGGGTTCGATCCTCAGCACCACATACAAACAAAGATGTTGTGCCCGCCGAAAACTAAAAAATAAATATTAAAAAATTCTCTCTCACTCTCTCTCTCTCTCTCTCTCTCTGTCTCTCACTCTCTCTTTAAAAAAAAAAAATAAATTATTGAGATATCATAACTAAATAGGAAAGAGGGGAGACAGACTGAAATGCTGAAATACCAAGTATTATACAGATGCAGAAAGTATATATTCATGGATTCATCAAGAATCATTCTTTCCAAATTATATAGTCAGTGATTTTTAGCAAGGACAAGTATATTAGGTTCTACTGCCCTGCTGATACACTCTTTGGCTACAACAATTTGCACTTGCCTATGTGCAGTTTTTCGTAGGCAAATAGAATAATAATCTTCCACAAGAAAGGAAAAGGCCCTCCTCCGCTGAACCATTCGATGGACCGAAGTCCATTCCGCATGGTCTGAAGAACTCTGTAAATGAAGACAGACACTGAAAGGCACACCCAGCCATGGGCAGCTCTCAGCTCCCTTGCCCTTCCTGACAGCAGCCTCCTCTGTGACCAGCCTCACCTCTCAAGTTTATGAAAGCACTGCCCAACCTGCCACTTGATTGGTTTTGTGTTCCTCTGATGACCACAGAGGCAGCCTATAGGCCACACAAGGTTGCCTACTTGGAGAACACAAGTTGGTTCCCCATGTACCAACTGTTTTTATTAGAGGTCTTACAAAGGTAGTTTTAAGCATTTTGCCTCAGCCTCAC
Source organism: Marmota marmota marmota (assembly GCF_001458135.2). Classification (NCBI taxonomy): domain Eukaryota; kingdom Metazoa; phylum Chordata; class Mammalia; order Rodentia; family Sciuridae; genus Marmota; species Marmota marmota. Next base: position 13,311,920 of record NW_026000185.1, on the reverse strand, counting down.
TTTTCCCATAAGTCTTAAAAACTTGATTTACATCTTCCGTATAAGTAATGAAGAATTACTAACAAGACCACAAATAAAGACAAGTGTTAACAAGTTGTTAATATAAAACCGGATGCAGCAGAAACATGAAATAATGTTTATCAATAAAGAACCATCCTTCAAACACAACATAGAGCCTCATTTGTGATACTTAATCTAACAATTTGATGTTAAAAGTGTTTATCAAAGGGCCAACAACATGAAGAGCTCATTACAAATCAAAGAGCAAACTGGTAAAAACACTGAAATCCTAGTCCAATGGAAGACCTCATGGCAATACACTGGATTAAAACTATGATGTTCATGCCAGCATTTCCTCCAGTTATTAATATTTTTCTATAACACCAAATAGACTACGAAAGCTTCAATTTTTAAATAAAAAGTCCTTTTAAGATCGACTTTCTTAAAAGTCAAACAAATAGCAACAAACTAGAGCTAATTATATGCTTTCTGATAAGATCAATGAGATTAAGTTCCCTTATGAAGATATGAAGACAATTATTTTTTCGAAAAAAAAAAAAAAAAGTCAATTACATGTATTAAAACCAAGGGGCCATTTTCTTGGAAGGTATCAAACACTTCAGAGGGCCTTACCTTTGGTACTGGTTTCTAACATTTTATTCTTGTTAATGTAGACAGATCCCTTAGGGTATCTTTGTTCTGGCAAATGTTGCCTCTCCTGTTCAGCTATTCCAGTTGTTAGGACATAAGGGCAGTTTTCCTTTTGCAAAGTATCAATATCTAAATCAAGTCTCCGCTTAACTTTTTCAAAACTATTATCCAAAAACTGTTCATTTCCACAGGACACCATAGGTGTGTCCATCTCTTGTCTGGTATTCTGGTTTTGCATCAGTAAAGGAGACGGGTTTTTTACATCATAAGACTTATTCAGTTCCATCTGTAAATTGCAGGAGTTTTTCTCTAAGGTACTGGCTGACTTGAGACCACTCACAGTTCCAAAGTTGTGACCTGCTACGCACGGACTGATGGCATGTGGTTCATGCACTTTGGGTGCTACAGTACTAGAAGTATTCATTTTGTGTGTTCCTCTCTCATCAGATGTTAACTGACCTTCTGCAGTAGCAAGTCCATGAGTAACTTTATTTTCTAATTGATTTCCTAAAGATTGACATACCTGACTTGATTTACCAACAACCATATCCCCTATGGCTTCAGATATATTTTTGCTAACATAAACCTGGTTAGAACAAATTCCTGCTAAGTCAACTGGTAACTTTGGCACAGTTTCCAGTACATTGGTTTTTTCATCAGTATCTGGAACAATTATGTCCACTGCTTCTTCTTTTCCTTTAGAGGTTAACTCACAGGCATTTATTGGGTTATTTATGAGTATATGACATGCTGATGATGGCCTGGAACGCCCTCGATGCATTTTAGGACTCAAACTTGGCTCTGGACTAGGTAATTTGGCATATGAACCTGTAAGACTTTTGATAACATTGTTTTCAGTAATAAAAGTGGGAATGACTTTAAAATCAGATTCAGAATCTGAAACAGTGGGATGGCCAGTTCGTACAGGTATGTCTACCTTAGAAAAGCTAGCTAAAGGTGACGTAGTCATGCTGCTTGCCTGAGAGGAAGCACCCTGGAGAAGAACGTTTGATTTATTAAGGCTTGGTTTGTCGGGAAACACTGAGCCACAGTGTTTGCCCATCAACGGGGCTTTCTCCCTCACACAGTCACTCACTCTAACAGCATCATTTTCTTTGTCTGAATGACTCTCGTTAACGCTCCTCTTTGCACTGTTTCTCAGGCTGCGTCTAGATTGTTCCCTCTCTATATATTCCCTTGACTTTTTCATCAGGTTCTGAAGACTCATTATATATGGATCTGGGGTGACTTCTGTCCAGAGTGATGGATTCTGTTCTTCATGTGTTGCAAGAAGACCATCAGAAACTAGAGTCTCCTGTGGGGTTGCTGAAGAGATCTTCGGAGATGCTTCATTTTCTGTGAGACTAATATTGGACCTATCACCCTGCTTCAGAGAATTAAATCCTTCTGAATCTCTAGCTAAGTCTATCCCATTAGGTTTACACTGGTCCTCATTATCCAATGGCAAAATTCCAGTTTTCTTTTCAATCTTTGCTAAAGTAGAGTGTTCAGTAGGGCTTGGCAAGCCATTTGGAAATGTAGCAGGAACATTCAAGTTTCTGACTTCTGAATTAGAGTCAATGGTTTCAATCTCCCATTGATCAAAATCACAGGCATTAGGTGCTTTTCTAACCTGAAAAAGACATTTAAAAGTTAATGTCTTCATTTCACAAAAAGGTTTTGATTTTTACTGTTTTCCACAAAACAGAAATTGAAGATTCAGAGTTCTGACATTTGAAAACACAGAGCCAAACTACGATGGCTAGTTTCTATAGTAGCTTATATCACATGGGAATCAAATTACTATTAAAAAAAAAAAAAATCTACAGGTCATCCTAGCCTTTTTACTAAAAGAAAGAAGAAATTCAGGGCTGGGTGTTGGCTCAGTGGTAGAGCACTTGCCTAGTATGTGTGAGGCACTGGGTTCGATCCCTGGCACCACATAAAAAAATAAACAAATAAAATTAAGGTATTGTATCCACATACAACTAAAACAATATTTTTTTAGAAAAAGAAGAAATTATCTAATTAGATTCAAATATGAACATATATGTATACATATTCATATACCCATGGGCAATTCAATCTCAGAACAAAGTATTTCCTTAACTTTCTTCTGGTATTATCCTCATCCATCAACTGTTCCTCCTAGGACAGCTATCATCTAAGGATAACAGAAGCAATAAATACCAAGCAATTAAATGTCTTACACACAAATGATTCCCTCTCCAATGAACTTGTTTAGAACATTGATTAAGCAAAAATAATTAAGAAGTAAGACTCCTGCCTCCCACATGCTTACTCAAAATTTAACTAAAACAAATCCATAAAATGAGGCAAATTTGTAATAAATAACAGCTCATCCATGTAGCTTAAGGTATTTAGAAATAAGAAATTAAATTTCAACTTAAAACTCAATTCATAAAAAAAATCAATTAGATTAATTGGCAAAAAGTTAAAACAGCAACCTATTAATGCATTTTGAAATAAGCAAAAGTGGTAAACATTTGCTACGTTAAGATGAAGACAACTATATAAATAAGAGATCCAAAGAATAACAAATTATATTTTGTATCTCAATAATACAACTTTCAGAATAAAAAGTGATTAGGGGAGCTGGGGTGTGGTTCGGTGATTAGAGCGCTTGCCTAGCATGTGTGAGGCACTAGACTCGATCCTCAGCACAACATATAAATAAATGAACAAAATAAAGGTCCATCAATGTCTAAAAAAATATTTTTTAAAAAAGCGAATTAGGATAGTTAATAAAGATTATACAAACACATGTTAAACTGCCAGCATTACATGAATGTGGACTCTGGAGTCCTGAATATTAAAAGATTTGGGGGATGTTTTGTATATGCCTGTTTTTTTCATAGGGCATATGGCCCTCTGGTTTTAACTTACAAATCCCAAGACAGGTAATGGTCTCCAGGTACTGTGCAATAAACAATACAACAAGGGTTCTTAGTCATACATAGCCTCAGGACCAAAACCAACCAAAGGAGATGTTTTCACCAAATCCACAAACATGTTCATAAGTTCAAGCAACAAATTATTTCTTTAGAGAAAATCTTTCACATTTCACATTTATGATATTCAGTAGTTATATTTTGTATACACTACTGATATGAGCCTTTGGCTAGACAAGCTAAATTTCTAAAAATCTATCATCAAATCACAGGTTTTACAGGTGAAATAGACCTTAGAAATTTTAGAAATTTATACAGAATTTCTCTATTTGAACAATTAAATCATAACAGGTCAACATTTACATGTTCTTTTAAACAGAAGGTTTTCAGACTCAACAATAATTTTACTAGTAGTGCATTTGATATATTCTTCAATGAACCAATAATAATATGACATTTTTGTTTCAAGAGCAGAAAATATTAGGACAAAAGCCTACCTCTTAATAATTTAGTGATATACGTTATAGTTTTAAACCTAATGTAGACAGTAATTATAATCTACAAATTAAAATCTACTACCCACACTACATATTAGCCACAGAGAAATGAAGGTAGCATTTAGTGAGAAATATCCTAAGGTTCATTATACATTAGTCATCTAATATGAATCACAAAGACAAACCACCACCCTTAGGATTATGAAAAAACTAACCAACAAAATAATATTATGTATGGCAGAACTTATTTGTTTAATCTAATTTGCTTCTCTCTTTAGTATGAAATGACTCAAGACTTCAAAACAAGTTGTTTATACAAATCTAACCTAAATAAAAATAATTGCAAAAGGTGTAGAAATGTTGTTTGATTTCCGTTTGGATCTAGAATATATCTGGGTAATTCCATTTATCTGAGTTGCATTTTATGTATCTACAAGCAGAATTTTCACACATACAAAATGGGGGGTAGTTATTTACTTTAGCTGAGAATGAGAATAAGGTCCTTTAGTCAATAGTCTGATTAGTTCAGGGGTTAATCACAATGGCCAATTCTATCATTTCATCATTTAGAATTCAATGTTTTTAGAGTCATAAGACATAGACAATAAGCAATTATACTCAGTGTATGGTGCCACTGTCTAAGTACCCTCTGATTCAAGTACTGAGCATTACACTAAGAAGCAAATGAATTCTCTTTGGAGTAATTTAAATGGAACATCACAAATTATAAAGCTTCTCAAACATAACAAAAAAGCATACAATTAACTTGTTAAATATAAATACATTTCTGAAAAATTAACACAAATGCTTACTTGATGATTTCTTAATTTATGATCTAAAAGATTCGAGTTACACACCTGAACATTTTCAAGAATCTCCTGCACACGAGTCAGTAAAGCTTTCTTCCTGTTAACCTGCTTTCTGGCTTCTACATCAAGGGCTTTCTGCTTTTCTTGTTGTAGTTCCTTTCTCTTCTCACTATTTAGCTGTAAGACACCATAAAAATGTAATTATTTTTCAATGATAAAAATATAAAATCATGTGGGCTGGGGATGTGGCTCAAGCGGTAGCTCGCTCGCCTGGCATGCGTGCGGCCCGGGTTCGATCCTCAGTACCACATACAAACAAAGATGTTGTGTCCACCGAGAACTAAAAAATAAATAAATATTAAAAATTCTCTCTCTTTAAAAAAAAATACATAAAATCATGAAATTTTGGATCAAATTGACTTAAAACCATATGCAAAAGCCAGAACTAATATATACTGAAAGAAAAATAGACAATGCATGGGACAATTGACTGGGATGGAGCGTGTGGGACTGTTCTGTAGTTATCAAAGTGCCCGGTGTGGGCATGAGTTAAAAAGATGTATCCAACACATCAAAACTCAAGGAACTTTAACACTCAGGACTGGTGCATTTCACTAAATGTAAATTATTCTCAATTGGAAGAAAAAAGTTAGACAAAAGAAAAAAATTATTCATTGATCAAATGCTCTAAAATGACAGAAATAAAATTAGCTCTTTGGGCCAGTGCTGAAATATTCATTTGGCAGCAATCACTTCACTGACTCATTTCTTCAACTTTTAATCTAATCACTACACATTTACTTCTTTGCTGCCTCAAGAAAATATCAAAAGGTTTCATGATAAAAGAAACATATAATGTTTTCTTTGCCAACAAAATCAGAACATTTTTATTCCACTTTATAATCGTCAATAAAAATATAATGTATGTAAAAAATTGAAAGCTTCCAAATTTTTTGTTTTTCTTTTGTGATACAGAGGATTGAACACAGGGGTGCTCTACCACTGAGTTACATCCCCAATCCTTTTTATTTCTTATTTTGAGAAAGGGTCCCACTAAAGGCTGGCCTTGAACTTGTGAACCTCCTGTTCCAGCCTTTCAAGTCACTGGGATTACAGGCTTCTGCCTCCTGGACTGGTGCATTATATACTCCTAGAGTGGATTCAGTCTTAATTACTAAGTCCTAAGAAGTTTAGTCAAGACTTATTTCAGATTTTCACAAAATATGTCCTAAAAAAACTATTGAAAATTTAACTAGTCATCTATCAAATCAGCATAAAAGCACAGATAGGGACAGACATCAGATTTTGCTGTTAAATAAATAACTGATGGGATCTAGACTCTACAATAACCTCAGACACTTTGTTCTATATTAAATCAAGCAGCATGTCATCAAATAGCTGATAAAAATGTTACTTTAAAATGTTCTATTTACATTGTACCAAAAAATCACTACAGTTTACTTACTAATCAAAACGGGGAATGTATACATTTAAAGCACCACCTGGCAGTCACCATGATAAGCAAGAATTCAAACTAAACATCAACTGAGGGACAACTAAATATTATGTAACTTCTGATTTAATTTAATACGATGTATACAACACCATCTCAAAAGAGTTCTTGCCAAAAATGTTTAACCTGACTCTAATCAAACTTTTAGACTTAACTTCCCATTTACAGGAGTTAGAAAAACTACAGGAACAAGTTAAATATCATCACAAGCAACCAATTAGACAAATCCAAAGTTAAGCCTTTCTACAACACAACAGGTCTGGTCTCTATATATCATTAAACATCTTTTTTTTTTTTTTAAAGCAGAGGTGCTGGGCTGGAGATATAACTCAGCTGGTAGAGTTCTTGCCTTGCATTCCCAAGGGTTTAATCCCCCCACACCACACACACACACATACACACACAAACACACCAAAAAAAAAAAAAAAAAAAAGGGCATAGACCAGACGAGGATGGTGGTGATGATCATCAATCCAAGT
>NW_026000185.1:13199253-13305038 GCF_001458135.2 Marmota marmota marmota | reverse complement strand
AAAAAAAAAAAAAAAAAAAAAAAAAAAAAACCCAGCTATAAGAGACATTTTGAATATAAATTGAAAAATGTGAATATGAATAGAATATTAGATGCTACAAAAATTTATTAATTTTGTTACCATACAATAAAGGTATTAGGATTTGACATAGAAGAATGTCCTTATTTTCAGAAAACATATACCAAAATATTTAGAAAAAAAATGTTATAAACATGCAGTTTTCAAATGGCTAGGCAATTTTTTTAAATGTATATAATTGTTGCATGGAAAAGATAGTCAATGCACTATTTTTTCACACTTTTTATATTCAAACATTTCATTATACACAGTTGGCAGAAAATACTGACCTTTTAACATTTATTATACGAAAATAAATTTAAAACTAACTTTTTCTAATAATATTAATTTTCTGCAGGGATGTAGCTTAGCTGATAAAGTGCATTCCTTGCATGCAAAAGGCCCTGGGTTCAATCCCCAGCATCACAAAAAATAAATAAATAAAATAAAAAATATTCAGTCAGTATCAAGTGTATATAATAATGCACTCTGCCTACCTTCCTATATTCCCTTATATCTTCCCTTCCTATATTCCCTTATATCTTCCTTTTCATTTCTTTCTTTCTTTTTTTTTTTTGGTACCTGGGATTGAGCCCAATGGTGCTTAACCACTGAACCTCATCCCCAGCCCCTTTTTTAAAATTTTTTATTTTTTATTTTTTTTAATTTTGAAACAGGGTCTCACTAAGTTGCCTAGGGCCTTGATCAGTTACTGAGGCTAGCCTTGAACTTGTGATCCTTCTGGCCTCAGACTCCACAGTAGGAGGGATTACAGGCATGCGCTAATATGCCAACCTAATATACCATTCTTTTAAAAGTGCAAATAGTTAACATATACTGAGTACCTCCCATGATCCGGGTAGTATTCTAAGCACTTTACATATATTAATTCATCAGTCCTCAAAACAGCCTTACAAGGTAGGCACTATTTTTATCCCATTTAACAAATAAGGAAATGGATCACAAATTGACCCAGCAGATAAGTGGTGAAACAATGATTTGAATCCAGGCCAAAAGGTTCTAGAGCCTGGCCTTTTTACCACCACTTTATGCTGTCTCTGAGAGTATGCTAGACCTTAATTGTGCATCAAATCCAGCACTTTTAGATCTACCTCACTCAGTTTAATGGCATGTATAAGATTCTACAAAATAGACTACAGTTAAGCTAATCCACTATAAATGAACATTCAGATTGTTCATCAACCTCTTGCTATTTTAAACAATACTGCTGTAACATTTATTTATAAGCACCTATAATTGTAGATATTCCCCAAAAAGGAATTGCTGAATCAAATTTATGTTACACTTTTAATTTATGTTACACTTTTACACTATTTTTTCAAACTTTTTGTATTCAAACATTTCATTAAACACTTTTAAACACTTTGTTTATTCACTTTTAAACACTACCAAACTGCTCACCAAAAATATAATCAACAGACTTTCTTAGTAAAAGTACATTAAAGGTGCATTCTCCCACAACCTAAGACCCTCTAGGGCCTTATCAGATCTTTGCAAATCTTAGTAGGTGAAAAGTAGTAACTCATTTGTATTTCTCTGATTATGAACAAACATCACGCATCCTTCAAATGTTTATAAGCCTTTCATTTGTTTTTCTGTGATCTATGTTAGTCTTTCACTAGAGAAAATAATTATTTAAAAACAAGGAAAGTTTACCAGTGGAGAAAGCACAGCCACTCCATGGAAGTGAATAAGTGAAATACTCTCAGACTGAGCAGGCAGAAAGCTCTCCGTAGACAGTGATGCTTCTTGGATTCTGGCAAGAGTTTTTTCATAGAACTCCTCATACTCCTCCATCTTCCCACAACCACACTACAAGAGAAAAATATCATTTTTAATGTGCTGAGAAAAATAGATCTTAATTATTGGCAAATTTTGTACAGTATGAAATACTCCTAGAATTTACCAGTCCCAGAACTGGCACTCCCAAAATTGTCCCACTGATCAGGAGCTAATTCTAGGGTACAGGTAAACACCTGGGGATCCTGTTAGACTTGCTTTGAATATTAATTTTTATGAATATTTCTGCATGTAAATCTGACTTTAAATATGATTAGTTTAGAGAGTACTAGAAGCTCATAGTGAAACCTTCTTACAGGAAAAAAGTTCTACAGTTCTTTATTAACAAAGAATTGCAAAACAGAATATTATATTTTCTTTAATAGGACTTACCTACATAGCACAAGAAAAACTATACCATACAAAGATAGAAATGCTTTTGCAGCAAAGACAAGGCTATTTAAATAAAATACCTAATTTAAAAATTATTTTTCTATTACGAAGTTCAAAGATACTTCTATTTGCTTGGACTGTATCTTGACTCCTTGGCCTCCAGCCAACTCAGCCAGGGGTAGAATGTAGAAAACATATTGGTGCTGGGATTAATTCTGTTGTTGAAACTTGACTCCATCACCAAGCCACTTAAATCAATCGGCCCAGCAATTTTGCAATTTCTGGAAAACTGATGGTGGTTATGAAAATCCCACATAACCATAAGGATTAGCCACCATAATCATTCCTATAGCAAGTGCTAAATAGTTATTGCCTGTTTTCATAGCATTATGTGCGGTTCTGTTTCCTTTAAATAAGCAAGGGAAAATAACAAAAGACGCCATTAGAATCATAACTGGCAAGGGAACTGATAAACTGTGAAAAAAAAAACCTAATACAATAATGTTCCTTTAAGTGTTCGTTTTTAAAACAATTAGCTACTTAACAGAAAAAAAAAATGGGGGGGGAGGGTGGGAAAATTCAGTTCACAGTATGGAATATGCAAAAATGAATTAAGACTGAATATGATGCTGTCCCAGGCCTCAGAGTACTTAAAAATTTAGTACACAAGAGTGTCAGGGACAAATAATACATTTCTAATTATAATATTTAATTACAATTAAAAATGAAGAAAAAACATTCAAAATTATGATTATGGGGGAAAAAAAGAGGTATGTTGTTACTTTTGATCAACTGGCAGTTTTAGCAATAATAAAACGTCTTCCTATGATTCCATCAATTGTAATTATTTCTATGTTGAATTTATGCAAAGTAAGTCTAATTTCAAAGGAATGGTTCTCTCGAGTGCAAATGAGATTATTCTGAAAGCTTATATTCAAAAAAAGCAAAAAGTAAAAACCACAGAACCCTTTGTAATATAACCATTTTTAGTCTAGGTTATATATCTTGACACATTATATCTTGACAACCAAAATATGCAGTAGCTAAGACATAGAGTAAGTCAAATAAACCCATTTCTGCTAAATTACTTCAAAATATTTTACAACCAGCATTATAGGGAACACAAACAGATTTCTTGTACAAATAATGTAATATAGTTTCTATAGATATGCCAGCAAAGGGGCTGGGGATGTGGTTCAGTAATAGAGTGCTTGACTGATATGTGTGAGGTCCCGGATTCAACCCAGCACCACAAAAAATAAAATATAATAAATAAACATACACACACACACACAAACACACACGATACACACACATAATATACATCTAAGCAAAGCATGAAATTCATTTTTAAAGGCCTGGAAAATTTAAGAAAATAAACTACCTTTATAGTAATAATTGCATCATTCTTTTAACAGCATAAAAGAGAGATGCTTCACTGTTTGAGAAAGTTATTCACATCCCTTAAACAGTACAAGTATCTCTACATATCGAAGATATATGGTACCATATTATTATTACAGAATAACTTACCACATATGACAATAAATAACCATTTAAATATAAATGATAATATGAGATTATGGAAGATTCCAAATTCTCCCGAGTATGACTAGACCCTTCTTATCCTTTAGGCTCAGCTTCTATGTCCCCTTCTCAAAGAGGCCATCCATGACTATCTCATCCAAATTAACCCTTCCTCAGTCACTATCACATTACCCAGCAGTTTCCCAATTTCTATAGCACTTACCACTATCTGCTATTGTCTTGTTTATTTCCTTGATTTTTGTCTCTCTTCCTCCACCAAAATATAAGCTCCATAAGCAGAAGTACCTTCTCAGTCTTGCTCACTGAATCCCCATTATACAGAACAGTGTCAGCATACAGAAGGCACTTAATGAAAGTAGTGAATAAATGAATTAGGTCAATTGGTTCAAATGATAATGTAAATCAGAAGAAAAAAGAAGAGGGTGGACCACATAGCAAAAAACTATCAAGGAAGAATGAAATTTAGAGCACGGTCCTTGCTGACCTATTCCCAGAGAAACTTCTACCTCTAAACTGCAAAGGTAACCATTTACGAAGTGAACATTCCATATCCCATGATTAAGCAAGAGGGTACTATGTTTCTCACACCACAATTACCACTGCTAGCAAGGTTTCCAGGAAGCCCTGACTTAGGAGACCATCCCAGTCACAAATCTACTGCCCCGTACTTTACCATCAGGCCTTACTGGTCCACTTCCATTACTGTCAGCTCCAGCAGGTTCGGGCAAGTCTTGTCTTCTCCATCTATACCAGAGTGCGACTGTCCCTGTCCAAATGAGCCCCTTTGCAAACCCCATAGACTCATAGACCTGTCTGCCCCTTTACCAGTGCTCTGCCAGAAATGTCACTGAAGGGGATGGTAAAAGTTAACACCAAACTGATCCTAGCTGGTTGTTTCCCCAGTTTCCCCAAAGACACACCTTTTGGACAGGGAAGATCTCTTACTTGGACACATCCTAGCTGTAAATTCAGTGTAAGCCGGTCCCCATTCTTGCCCTTTAGTTTTCTTATTGGTAAAATAGGGAACACCAGGGTATCTGTCTCAAAGGGATTGTGTAAAAATGCAGCGAGCTAATAACAATGCATGTACGCCCATTAGCATACTTGGGAAATGCAGGAAGCATCAATCAACGGGAGCTGCTTTGCTTACTGGAGAGGATAATGCTGCTGCTGCTGCTGCTTTTTATCACTTGCCTCTGAACCCTTGGAGGACTCGAACTGGGCTTTCGAATGTTAACTTAAAAACGGGGGAGGGGAGGGGACTACGGCTTCCTCTCTCGCAGTTTCCTGACCCCTCCCCATCGAATCCATCTCTAGACGGGTGCCCTCGGCTGGAACTGGGGTTAGGGGAGTGGGATTCCAACCCGACAGGAGAAGCGCGGGGTGGGAACCGCCGAGCACCATCAGGGGCTATCAAGAGAATTCGCTGTATATTGTTTATTATCCTCCTTAAGCTTATGCCCCAGAGTCGCAAAGGCGGAGTGAACAGCGCTCCCAGGGCCTTTGGGGGTTGTAGTAACTGGCAATCAGAAATGGCCAATGCACAGCGCTGGGGACGCCTCGTTCTCCCGCTTGGCGGGGGAGATGGAGCAAAATGGCCCAAGCGTTTTGCGACCTGGAGGGGGTTCCGGCTTCGGCACGAGTTGGCTCCCCGGGCACCCTCTGTCCTCCCAGGCCCCTCCGAGGGTAGGGCTCCATGCCAGGCGCTGCCAGCATCGGAGCATCACCTCCGCGCTCGGCGCCGCCGGCCCCCGGGCACCCGCTCCTCACACCCGGCTCCTTCCCCGGGATCGAAGCCCGGGCACCCGGCACAGAGCCCGCCCTCGGCACCACAGGGCGCCAATTCCGCCTCGCCAGGTCGCCTCCGCGCCTGGACCGCCGAGGTCGAGTCCCTTCTTCGTGCACACACCTGATTCCCCGACGGCCCAGTCGGCGTTTCTCCCCTCGCCACGGGCCTTGTCAGGAAACAGCAGGCTCAATTGGTTCTGACAGAGAGCAGCTCGATGCGCCGCCGCCTTCTCCTCCTCCTCCCCGCCATATTACGGGTCTCTCTGGCGGCAACGCGAGCTCCTGGCAACCGCCGCCGCCGCCACTAAGACTCCACCCCTCAAGGCCGGTACTTCCGGTGATTGCTTCCCGGGCCGTTGCAACGGTTGGACCCTCCCAAACTACAACCCCCAAGGTGCATTGCGTGTCCGTGACAGGGGACGTGTTGCATACGACGAGCGAGATGCACGCTGGGAAACGTAGTTTTCGTTGCAAGCTAGCGCATATTAAAACTCGTTAGGATAGGAACGCTTCTCCGGGTTTCAAGCCCCCCAGCATGTTCCTTAGTTGCCATTTTTTATTCATCTGTGTAGAGATGATCTCTTCCCGTGTGGTCGTGGGGAAACAACATTCACCAAACTCTGAATGTTTTCTCTGTAAATAAAAAATTTGCTGAATCCTAGATGCCAGCTCCAAGCCTTAATACATCTGTGCCTCTTCTGCAAATCAGTGGGAAAATTCGTCCAGGAGGAAAGGTAACAGGTTCAAAGTGGCAGCAAAAGCCCCGAATCTTTTCCAAACTTAATCATGTTACCAGCTTTCCAAAGGATGATTTAGTGGTCCTATCTCCATTCTCTAATTTGGCTCTCTTAATGATTCTCCTTCGGGTACCTATTTTTGCATAGGTAAAAATGCGGATTTTAAAAGTGCCTATTAACAAGTGTGATTGTGAGGCACAAATGAAATCACTCTTGCGTCAGGGCCCGGGACTTAAGCTTTCCGTAGCGGAGAGGGGAGTAAGATTAGGAGGAGGAGGGAGAGTGGAAAGGTCACCAGTCACTGGAAGACTTGATAACACACCTGACCTGACCTGCCCATTAACCGCTAACTTCCCTTTACCTCTCCTCGGTGTCCTCAACCATAAAACAATGAAATTATTGAAATACCTTCCAGGTATTGATCGGATGGTGCCTCCTTTGGCTCTTTCATTCCTTACTGCTCTGGAAGACCCTCCTGGAGGCGACCGAAATGAGTCAACTGAGATAACAATACCAACTTACTGAGGGCGTGGCCAGAGCTTTGAGATATGCCTATGCAGTGTTTGCTAGCACAGTACCTGGAACGTGGTAAGTGTTCTGCAAATGTTGGCTGTCCTTGGTGACACCTTTACCTCTCGCCACCCGCCCCCACCCCAACCCCGGCGGGTGCCCATCCAGTCAGAGCTCCCTGTCAGGCCAGTTCACAGCACGTGGACCCGTGTTTGACAGGTTTCGAATTCAAAATATGCTCCGCGTCCCGCCCCTTCACGGTTCCCAGAACTCCAGTTTCCTGGAGGGTAGACTCAGATCTCTGGCCCGCCCTTCCCCCCCCCCAGCCCCTCCCCGCCTGAGGTGTCTGAGGGCGGGGGTGGGGGCCGAAGTCCCGACCCGGGAGAGCCCAAGGCGGCTTGGAACCCGAGCCTGGGGCCTGGGCCCGCCCCGTTGCCATGGCAGCGGCTCCGCCCCTAGCGCTGGAGATCCCGGCCGCTGATTGGCTGGGCCGCGGGCTCCCTCCCTGGAGGTGTCTTCCGCCGCCATTGTGCGGCGCTGGTCCGGTCGGAGGGTGCTCGCAGCGGCCAGTGCCTTGGCTTCTCCGGGTCGCTTCTCGCCGTCGGGTTCCAGGAGCCCGGCGGGTCCGGGCTTCCCGTCCGTGCCGGTGCGGGCGCCGGCATGTGGCTGTGGGAGGACCAGGGGGGCCTCCTGGGCCCCTTCTCCTTCCTGCTGCTGGTGCTGCTGCTGGTGACGCGCAGCCCCTTCAATGCCTGCCTCCTCACCGGCAGCCTCTTCGTCCTGCTGCGCTTCTTCAGCTTTGAGCAGGTGCCGTCCGACAGGGCCCTGCAGGTGCTCAAGCCCCGGGACCGCATCTCCGCCATCGCCCACCGCGGCGGCAGCCACGACGCGCCCGAGAACACGCTGGCGGCCATTCGGCAGGTGAGCCCCCCACGCCTCGCGCCCCTCGGCCCTCCTGGAGCCCGGCCTGTCCACGTCCTTGCGAGCTCCCCGGGGTCTTCCCCCGGTCGCCCACCCCGGTTGCATTGCAGCGCCCCTGGACCACCCCCCACGCCGGGCAGCCTCGGGCCCCGGGTCTTCACAGAACCCAGCAGTTATTTACCTGTCCCCTGCGCGCCCTGCGGAAAGGGTCCCCGCTTTCCCTGGGCTTCTATCAGCTTGGGGGAAAAGACTCACACAGGAGATACTTTAAGAGAGTGAAAGAGTGCGATTAAGTAGCAATGTGATGAGATTAGAGAATGACTGGGAGGGAGTATTAGAGAGATCCTCTCAAAAGAAGTGATAGTTGAACTGAATCCAGAACCAGGAGAAAGAGCCAGCCAAGGGGGGTGGAAATAATGTGCTCCAAGAAAAGGAAATCGCAGGGTAAAGGTCCTGAGATGAGAATGACATTGGAATGTTAAAGTGACAGAGGCGCCAGTCTGTGGTCTGACTTAAAGGAACAACGAAATCCGGTGCATGAATTGAAGGAGGAATGGACCAGATCTAATAGGATCTTGATCAGTAAATGAGATGTCTTTGCTTGGCCCCTAAATTAACCTGGGTCGTTTTCCTTATCACCTTTCTCTCCAGACACACACATTTACAGTGACACCAACTTGGCTCCTGGACTCCCGGTCAATTTTTGCTTCCCTTTTCCACAAGGCACTCCTGGGAATCATGATAGCTCCCAGATCTTGGCATTCTCCTAACTTCATAATAAGAGGGATTTTTCAGTGGATTAAGCACTTTTGCATCTGTGTAAATGCAGTCTGTACTCATATTTGTGGGTTTTGAATCCCTGGATTCAAAAACAATTTTTTTTATTGCATCTGTAGTGAACATTACACTACATAGCTTTTAGGTTGCATCACGTTTTATAAGCAATTTAGAGATGATTTAAAGTATTTGGGAGAACATCTGTAGGACATATGCAGATATATCTATGGGCAGTCCTAGAATGAATTCCCCCGTACCAAGGGACAAGTGTGTATCTCATCTTCTTGTTTCTTTGAGACATTATTTTAACACTGAAGAGGTGGGAAAAACTGTTTCAAACACACAGCTCCTTCTAGAATTCAGCCTTCTGATTCCAAGTCCCAGTGTTCTCTGTCGTAGATTAGAATGTGCTCCAGGAGGTAAGGCATGGACTTTCTGACAGGCCTTCTTCATCCAGCTAGAGACAGAAACTGTTGTGTAATGAGCAGGTTACTTATCGCCCATGGGTGGTGACTAGGGAGCAACAAGCAGGCACCCTGGGGCAGACCTCAGTTTCTCCATCTGTTAAATGGGAGTAATAATGGTGTCTACCAAGTAGGATCTGAGGATTCAGTGAGCTAATCCACATATGGTAAGGCCTAGTAAGACTTCCACTAATGTAAGGTATTGATGCCTAGAATCCAAGATGACTTGATTCTTTAAAACAGAGCAAAGGTTAAAAAATAATAATAATAAGTCTGAAGAGGGGCAACCTCTGCGTTAGTAGAGGACGTCTGAGTTTTTGTGTATCAAGTTAAACTTCTCTTAAGTGTCTCTCCCCTGGGTTCTTTCTTTCTGATGGGAGACAGTGAGGGCAGCTTTTCCAGCCTCTTGTTTAAAAGTAAATCTAAAGATATTGATGAATGTACATAAACTCAAAAAGGTCAGTGAAGGAATATGGGAGGGGGTATATTGTCGTGAAAAGAAAAATGATAAATTACAACGGAAGAAAAAAACACATAATTTTCATTGGCTTCCATTTCACCTTAACTTTCCGTAAGTTGTATTAAAGGCTATCTCAGTATTAACTGAGTACAGAAGGCATTCATAAGTGTTTACTGGTGGATGTGGTGGTGTGGTCAAGAATGTGTTTGCCTGTATGTCAGTCATATTAAATGAACAAGGAAGCGAGTTTGTGAAATACACATACAAACACAGGGTTCCATATCCTGTTGTGTTGCAAGAGAATTACAGCTGAATTCTATTCATGTCTTATATGTCTATGTTGAGCACATCTTTATGTAATATTATAATGACAATAAACATTTTGCCAAATTGATTGCTGGTCTTAAGAGGAAATGAGATGTGATAATTCAAAGAATTTTTTAGTCATAACAATATTTAACTGCCAAGTGAAGACTATAAAAGATGAAACTGTGTCCTCTGTATTGACTTAAAAAGAAATATACAGCTTATGTCCCTTGAAGTTTGCTTTTTGTTCTTCTCTTCTTCATCTCTTTGCATATTTGTAGCTCATAATTTATATTCTGAAATATTTTACTATATGAAAAATCAGATATTCTGACAGTGCTAGAATTTAATAGGTTATAAACTAGATAAAGAGAGGAAAACTTTATAAATGTGAAATGAGTATATTCCAAATAACAGATACACTATTTAAAATCAGTGGCAGAGGAGTGAGATCATACCCACAGTCCACAGTCCATTCTCCACATGGGGGCCAAAATGCAACTTTAAAAGTATAAATCAGATTGTAACCTATCTTTATTAAAAATCGTCCAGTGGTTTCCTCTTGCAATTAGATAAAATCCTTTTGTGTGTGTGTGTGGGGGGGGGGGGCCACTCCAAACCAGTGGCCATTTTGATATTTTGTCAAAATAAATTCTTTCACAAAATTTGAAAAATTGAATCTGTGGTTTTTAGAACATTCTAACCTAGGGTTCATGTAATATCTATACTTTCACTGCCTACTGAACTAACATTTCCTCTTCGTAGTGAGCATTAACAAGGAATTTGTTATCTTGGGTCAAGGACAGAAAACCTTTATTCACTCCAATTTTAAATTCCAATTTCTTCTCCCTTTGCACCTTGACACACACACCTTCTACAGTTTCTTTGAAAGTAATATACTAAGGACTAGCAGTGTTTCCTCCGTATTATGCAAATCCAGGACTGTTCTTAACCACAATAGCCACCTCTCCTTTTAGGATAATTTTGGTGGGAGGATCCTCTGCTACACAAGCAAGTACTGTGTAGGGGAACTGAAAGAGTGTTCAATTCTTAAGGTTTCTTATGTATTTTTCAAATTGAATTTTATTTCTAAG
Source organism: Marmota marmota marmota (assembly GCF_001458135.2). Classification (NCBI taxonomy): domain Eukaryota; kingdom Metazoa; phylum Chordata; class Mammalia; order Rodentia; family Sciuridae; genus Marmota; species Marmota marmota. The sequence goes on along the minus strand of NW_026000185.1, from coordinate 13,294,183 downwards.
GCCCACCATTACTCCAACAGGTATCATTTAGGCACCCTCTGGTGGTCAATAGAANGGGGGGGGGGGGGGGGGTGGCTGGGGATAGAACTCAGGGCCTTATATGTAGAAGGCAGGTGTCCTAACACTGTGCTATACTCCCAGCCCCAAACTTCTTAACAATAAGGGAAATTACTGTCTCATATATCAAGAGATGTGTGTGGAAGAGACGGCTTCACTGGCCATCTGGTAACTAGAATGAGAGCTGGAAAATATGCTGCAGAACCAGATGCTCCATGATCACAAACTGAACAGCTGTGTTAGCTGTACTAACCTCCCCCCGCCCCCCCCCCAAGGCCATCATTAGAAAGTTCTGCTCTCAGAAACTCTAATGTGATATTTCTTTTATTGAACTTTTGTTTTGGGTTTTAATAAACTCAGAAAAGACACGTATGTGAAAATCTAATTTTGAAACTTAGAAGAATCTATAAAGTGGGGATAGAAAAAAATTTAAATAAGGTAGAAAAATGTGTAAAGAACATGACTTAATAAATTTGTCGAAATTTCTTTTAAAACCATGTTTAAAAGGTCACAGTAAATAGCAGTAGCTACTCATGGAAGGTTTACTGTGTATTCCCACGGGCTGCCTGGTGTTTATGGGCTCTTAAGTGTCTAGTAAATACACAAAGATACTTTGTATATAATATACAAAGGGAGTAAGAATGATACATACCAACTTAAGATTAATTGTTACTTCTGGAAAGGAAGGGAGGAGAGTGGAGAGGAGAAATTTAGCTCTTATCTGTGATGTTGGTGGAAAGGCCTACTGGGCCAGAGTGCGGCCTCAGCCACACTCCAGCCTGTTACCTGTGCAGATTTCTGAATCTTTCTTTGTCTCAGTTTCCTCATCTGTGAAATGCTGGGTTTTGAGGATCAAATGAGCTAATACACTTAAAGCACTTAGATTAGTGCCTGGCTCAATAAAGGCCGGAGGTGTGGCTCAGGGGTAGAACACTGGCCCAGCACACGCGAGGCCCTGGGTTTGATCCCCAGTATCACAAAGGGGGGATGGGCCTAATAAATCTTGGCTATCATTTTTTATTTTTCCTTTAACATTTGTACATAAACTATGTATGTGTACAGTAGACTCTGACTTAAATCTCACCACCAAAGGCGCTGACAAGATGAGCTAGGTTCAAAAGAGCTGGCTGAAACATTAAGCTAAGAAACACAGGACACTGAAGTAATTTTCCCATCGAGGACGGGACTGCTCTGCGACCTCAAGGGTCCTCTTCCACCCTGGAAGGCAAGAGAGCAAGTGTACCCAGAATCGCTTTATTTATAGGGAAAAGACAATAAAGGATTTTCAATAGAATATTCTACACCAAATAAGGCAGGGGATAAGGTTTCAAGGGGGGTTGCCCAATCCCGTTGGGTAAGGCTCAAGTCCAGAGCTGAAGCAGACTTCTCTGTGCAGTGAAGGTGAAGGCCACTTGCTTCGCACAGCGATGTCAGAACAACACCCCCTTTACACAAGGCTGAGAGGGGATGCCTAGCTCACAGGCAGGGCAGCCCCCCACACTTAACTATTTTTTTTCAATGAAAAAAAATCTTGATTTGTAAAATTTATTTTTAAAATCTTGATTTTTTTTCTTTTTTTTAATTGAAAACATTTCACATTTTCATTATGAGGAAGCCAGGGAAGCAAACATTAGATAGTGTGTCTCAAATTTAATGTTCAAATTCTTTTTATGTGTTTAAACTTATTTATTTTTGTGGTGCCAAGGATTGAACCGAGGGCCTTATGCATGTTAGGCAAATGCTCTACCACTGAGCTGCAGTCCTGGCCCTAAATTCTCTCTTTGGATAAATGCTGATATACTTTATCAGACTTACCAAAAGCCAGTGCTGCACACATAAGTTAAGATGTAGTTTCCTCCAGATGCAGGCTTGGTGTTCCTCTATCAAGGATGGAGTTAAGCCACCAAAAACCTGACTCATCTTGTTGAGGCCACAGTAGTGAGATATCTGACTAATAACAAGCACAGGGGAGTGCTCAGTACTGTACCAGCAGAGTGTGTAGGTAAACAGTGGAATTTGTTTAAATATTTTAAGCCGTTGATGACCCAGTAGTTAAAAGCATCCAAGGAAAACTTGTCCCAAGTCTCCCCATCTGTCACTGTGACAGTAGGAAGAGTGGGGAAAGTGAGTATTTTTTTTTTTTTCAGGAACCCCTTAGTGTAAGAGTTGAGGTGAGGTTAGCATCCCGGAAAACAGAAATGAGCCCGCGCTGCCCTTTGGAAGAGGAAGGGACAGGAGTAAGCAAGGACAGCCATCCACTTAGCCAGCCCTGACGGTCTTGTGAGTTGTGCAAAGTGATGTCCGCGAGCACTGGACGTTGACATTGTCGACGTTTTCGTTAAGGCAGCTAAGAATGGAGCGACAGGTGTGGAGCTGGACATTGAGTTCACCTCCGACGGGATTCCTGTCCTGATGCACGACAACACTGTGGATCGGACGACAGATGGGACTGGCCGATTGTGTGATTTGACGTTTGAACAAATTAGGAAACTTAACCCTGCAGCCAACCATAGACTTAGGTAAGTAATCTACTGTCACTTACACCCATCATCTTCTGTCCTTTATTGGAGAGCACAGCTAGACACTGGCACTTCCTAATTGCATCTTCTGTTCAGGAGAGTTGTTTTGTTTTGAACTGTATTCAGGTTTCCCAAGGAAGAAGCAGGCACCAGGAACAACAGAAATATGGCATGTATATTTTTAATCTTTCCCACTGAGGCCAAATTTGGCCTTGGAATTACTCTCAAGATAATACTCAGTTTAGTCACTAACAACAGTTTGTACTGTGACTTTAATCACAGAATCATGAGGCTGAAAGAAGTTGCTTGTCAGTCTCCTTGGCTCCAAGTGTACCAGGGAACAAATCATGTGCTCTCCGACTTTCAAATAACATCCCTATTTGACCTAGCCCTTTAAACTCTTCAGATCCCCTGAGGTATCATAAAATTTAAGGTATAAAACGTATCCTAGAAATCATCCCAAATAGGGCTGTTTAGAACTTTCTGCAAACAATGAAAGTATTCTGTATTGACTTTGTCCAATATAGTAGCCACATGTGGTACTGAACACCACATGTGGCTAATACAGCTGAGAAACAAATTTTTCAATTAAGGTATAAATTTAAACTTAAAAGAGTCAGAGGTCTAGATTAATCCTGCTCTTAGAGATAATCCCAGAAAACTTAAATGACTTACTCAAGGGCAAATAACTTGGCTTCATAAAGAAGCCAAGACTAGAGTCTGCCTATCTCAATTTCCAGTCCAAGAAGAATCTGCCATACTGTGTCATTTCTGGTTGCCCCCCAGTTTCTCAACCCCATAAGGCTGAAAGTACTTTCAGATGTTTAATTTGATCCCCTCCTGATACATTTAAGCTCATAGCTTCCAAAAGCACATATATCAGATCTAGTCCTGTAAGTTTTCTACAAGTAAACAGCTCTGTGATCAAATAAACTACTATATTTGGAATATTCCTTGGGGGAGATGAACATCCACATCCGTCAATTATTAACTTCAATGAAGCACTTCTTAAGTCACACAAGCCTGTAACCTTCCCTCTATTAACAGTTTCACTTATCCTTAGAGTCATAATACTGGGTAATTTACTTTAGAATGTGGTTATTTAAATTCCTCCTCTTGTCTTCTTTGTAATAATGTATGCTCACTGATTTGCATATAATATCAATTCTTGGAGGATGATCAATACTCCTTGAATATTGAGGATTTTATAGTCCTCCATAAAAGGTGATTCTGACCTTATTTTTCTAGGACCAGAAAGAAGCTAAAGGCAGCTAAAGAAAATCATAGTGTAAGCTGGAAAGAATATTGATCACATCTGAACATGCAGAATCCAAGCCGCTAGAATTGCTCTTTACTGTTACCCAATATTTGATTGCTCTGCTATGTGTAAGGGGAAGGGTGTTTTTAATAGTTCAACAACACTGAAGCTAATCAGATGTCAGTTTCAAAGCAAAAAATAGCTTAGGGTCAGCAGCACCTTTAAAAGTCATTTAAGAAGGTATCACATCAAAGTCAATATACTATCTTGTTATCTTCAAAACAACCAATCTTGGATCCACAACTAGAGCAGGTTGCATTTTCTTTGACTCCAGATGAAATCATTAGCTTGTGGACCTCCAGGAAACATAGGTATCTTCTCTAGAATCAAACTCAGTGTGTATGTCCTGAGAGGTGGGCGTGGAAACCAAGACTGGCCTAAGAAACAACAAATTCAAATCTATCTTTCTGAACTAGAGAGAGTTAAATTATGTAGAGTGAAATGAGAGGAAAAGCCAATTTCTTATATGTCAGGCTCTTAATCTTAATTTTCTGTATCAGAAAATCATGTATTACAAAATTATTTTAAACAGTTTCAGTTGACTAAATGTACAGTAGTATAGTTAATAGATTTATGTATTTTCAGGAATTTCTTCTGCATAAGGTTCTATTAGGGAGATTTACTTAAAATTAAATCCCTGAGCTCTCCTTTGACAAGTAGAGTTACAGTAGAAATTTAGTGTTTCCTAAATATTAAATTATTTTTGTTGCTGTTATTTGATCAAGAATATCCGTAACTTGGTTCAAGTACCTGTAGTGAATCATCCTTGGCTCTGGGGTGGTCGGGGAGGGGAAGCTGCGNCTGGGTTCGATCCTCGGCACCACATAAAAATAAATGAATGGAATAAAGGTATTGTGTCCAACTACAACTAAAAAAATAAATATTTTTTAAAAAATGCAGTTAATTGCTAGGCATTTCCAAAATTAGCTATATATTTTGTTATTCTTTTTTCCCATTTTTTACAAATTATATTTGCTTAATGGAAGTAAACTCTTGAATTTAAAGCTTATAGTAGCTAACAGAATACATTCCTTTTACATAGATGTGTCCCTCTGTATTATTTCTGTTGTGTACAATTTTGTCAGTCAGTGATTTCAGTCCTTCTGAATCTTTCAGAAAATTACCACATTTTCTTCAAATGTGTATAACATTCCTAAATAAATTTTTTTAATTAGAAAATATATGTTTCTACTCATAAAAAATATATTGCAGTAGAAATTGATGAAAATATGATTCTAATTACATTTGTTCTCAACCAACTTTTCAAGTATATATACTTTTTCCCCATTTCGGCAACTTGAGTATTTTTCCCTTAGCAATATTTATAATCAGTAATGGTCAACGACTGATGTAGAGTTCAGATTATTAAAAAAAAAATATTTTTCTAGTCTCAGGAAATAGTTTAAACTAGGTATTAAAGCTTGAAATATGAGCAAAGGTGTAGACTAACTAGATAACAGTAAACTCCTATTTTTGAAGAAAAAGGAAAGTGTTATAACTAATTTTCTATTCTGATAAACTTATACTTGTGTACGTCCAAGTTTCCGAGTTGATCTGTGTCAGGATCAGCTCAAATACCTTTGAAAAATAGACTGGGCCACCCAGTTCTGCAGAAGGGATTCTGAAAGTGTCTTGTGTGGAATCGGGAAAGTCTTTTTTTGGCACTGGGGATTGAATGCCAGGCCTCCCACATGCTAAGCACGCTCGCCCCCAACCTCAAGGAACATGTGTCTTTAATGGGCACATCAGGCTTTATTTATGGTGTTGTCCACATTTGGCAATCTAGTAGGTCCCACATTTTAGCCAGAGCGAACTTATCTCCATGCTTATTCTCTGACAATAATAAAAAATAAATAATTGAAAATTAAGAAGAAAATTTTAGAAAAACATCCACCTAATTGAGTTTTCTGGATGGGTGCTCATAGGTGTTCACCAGGACTGGTTAGAACACAGTGATCTCGATCACCAAATTGGTAGGAAGTTGCTACTGGTGAAACCTAGTAGCCAAGATCATGGCTTTGGGGTCCTGTAGCAAGCTGTGTACTTGCTACAGGGTAACTTCAACCTTGACGAGCTTCAGTTTCCTCATGGACAAATGGGAATAATAAAGGAAATTACATATAGGGTTGGAGAGAACAGTCAATGAGTAGAGTAGGCAAAGAACGTGTGTTAGTTCAAAGCAGGACACCATTCTGGTCCTGCAGCCCGCGCTTGGGTTCGTTAGTGAGGGAGAGGCATGATGTGAAGGAGCATACTTTTTTCTTCATTTTGAGGGGAAGACATTTGTTGCTTATAGTCCCTGTGGCCGTGTGCCACATTCCAGAAATCAGCAGGATGTAGCATTGTGATGCAGCAGCCTTGCGTTCCCCATGAGCCTGGTGGACCCTGGTCATGTTAGCTGCCCTTGTAACCCCAGGGCTACGTGATATCAGTATCCAAATTCTATCCTTTCTTCCCCATTTATTAGCTAGACTACCACAAAAAGAAACTTCTACAGTTTTTTTTTTTTTTTTTTTTTTTAACCTCTGCTGTTTAGGGGGGTTGGAATGTCTCCATCTGTTCCCAGTTCCCCCTCATCCCCCATAGTGGTGATGGGTGATAGGTCCTCTCAGCCCCCTGACTGAGCAGATCTACTCTCTGTAGTTCCCAGCCTGTTGGCTCAGACTTGATCTGGAAGAGGCAGAGGGCGCTAAATTGTGGACATAAAAGGGCTGTTCCTAGCTGGGCGCACTAGCACACACCTGTAATCCCAGCAACTCTGGAGGCTGAGACAGGAGGGTCGCGAGTTCAAAGCCAGCCTCAGCAAAGGCAAGGTGCTAAGCAACTCAGTGAGGCCCTGTCTCTAAATAAAATCCAAAATAGGGATGGGGGTGTGGCTTAGTGGAGTGCCCTGAGTTCAATCCCTGGTACCCACCCCCCTCCCCCCCAAAAAAGGACTGTTCCTAGTACCCAAAACAGGGTACAAGGAAAGGATTTTAAAAATTTGATTCCACCCTCTAGCCTCCAACCTGCCACCTTCCAAAACATGACACAGAGGCGAGCCTTCCACCCAGAGGGCAGAGCAGCTGCCCTGGCTGCTTCCTGGTCTGACTGGTGTGCGTTTGTTTGTGTGGGGAGCAGAAGCAACCAGCACTTTGAGCATCTCCATTTGATATTGGCAGACTCCTTGTTTATGCAGCAGGACTGTGCTTCACACGTGGATGGTGATTGACTGGGCTGTCACATTTGAATAGATTTTAAATATATGAATCTCTCTATTTTACAGGCCACTGATGCTCTAAAGAAAATATATATGGAGTATCCACAACTATATAATAATAGTATGGTCTCCTCATTCTTGCCAGAAGTTATCTATAAGGTAAAATTCCGAGTTGTTCTTGTACGTAGCAGAAGAGCCTGGGCTAGTGCAAGCCATCATCAGCATGCCCGGGGCTTCCAGCTGTTGGGAACACTGTTCCCAACCTTCCTTGGTCACAGAGGCCTTTAAACTGTCCGAGGCATTCTGCAGAGGAGCCGGAGAGCGCAGGGGAAGGCTCCACCCACTCTCCTTCCCGCCCCGCTCCCCCATTCGCTCCTCACAGCCCCTTTCTCCTCACACCTTCTCACACAGCCTCCCCACAGCTCTTCTCAACCTGTTGTCGTGGAGAAAGGATCAGAGCTAATGGACCATGGGTCCATCCTAATTGAGTTCTGATTATCTCTGGCCAGAAATGAGAATCAGGAATCCATTAAAAGCTTATTTTTGTGACCTTCTGAATATTTATCCTGCAATTGCGATTTTTCATGGTAAAGGTAGGATTATGGTTCTTTGTGAAAGGGCTCTTGTGTATTCTACACATCCAGTGCCTACATTTACGTGCATTTCCTCAAAGGGTTTATGACAGAGAACTTAGAAAGTGGACAGGCTCCCTTGGCCACCTCATCAGAATGAGAACTTTGGCTAAATTTAAACTGAGAAGTTTTAGACTTAAGACATAATTATTTTATTTTACGAAATTCATTTCAGATGAGACAAACGGATCAGAATGTAATAACAGCTTTAACTCACAGACCTTGGAGCCTGAGCCACACAGAGGATGGGAAACCACGCTACAGTGGTGTCTGGAAGCAGTTCCTGTTTGTAGTAATGGACATTTTGCTCGATTGGAGCATGCATAACATCCTGTGGTACCTGTGTGGGATTTCCGCTTTCCTCATGCAGAAGGATTTTGTATCCCCGTAAGTTGGGAAGCTTTTTATCTTCTCCTGACACATTTCCTGAATGCTCTTTCTGGGATGGAAAGATTAAGGAAGTGGACATCCTGGATTGGTTTGGACCCACCAGGCCACTATGTCTCTGTGAAACTGGGAGGCCACCAGCTCCACAGGAGGGAAAAGTTCAGGTATATCTCACTCATTCAAAACAGGTCGAGCTGGACTTGGTGACGCAGGCCTGTAACCCCAGCAATTCAGGAGGCTGAGGCAGGAGGATCACAAGTTCAAAGCCAACCTCAGCAACTTAGCAAGACCTTTTCTCAAAATTATAAATAGGAAGTTGTGGATGTAGCTCAGTGGTAAAGTGTCTCTGGGTTCAATCTCTGATGTGCCGCCCACCCCCCAAAAAAAGGTTGAGCAGATATTCATGGCTTTTTAGCGCATCTTAAAGAAAAAAATGAAAAGTGTGGTAAAAGAGGGATTGCGTGTTTTCTGAATTGGCTCCCTGTTAAAATGAATCCAGGATCCAGGGCAGAGCCATAGCAAAGACATCCTGTGAGTCCCAGCCCTATCCCTCCGTCTTTCAGGCTCCCTCCAACCCTGTAGGCTCCACCCTGTCTCTGCCAAGAGACTGTTACCTAAACGGCCAGCAGTCTCAGAGTCTTTCTTTTGGCAGTTTTCGAGCTGTGTCTCTCCTAGTTAGAGTTGTAAGGGTCACGTGGTCTAAGCATGCCATGTTCAGTCAATGTGTGGTTATTGCCTGGAGTATTACAAGGAGCTCTATGAAGAAACTGAAGACGCAGTGAAGAAACAAAGCCCTGGTCTCTTATTAACAACAAGCTGGGGGCTGGGGCTGGGGCTCAGCGGTAGCACACGCGCCTGGCCTGCACAAGACGCTGGTTCCATGATCCTCAGCACCACGTAAATGTAAAATAAAGATAAAACTAAAACAAAACCCCAACAAGCTGGCATGCTGGAGGGTGGATGGTCACACCTGTGTCTACCTCCCACGGAGCCGCTGAGGGATTCACACAGGGTCTTTGTGGGGTTGTTATCTTGGTCTCAGGCAGGTGGGTGCCGGGGGAAACTTGCTATTTGAAGGTCTGCTGCCTGGTTTTCATCAAAGCCAGTCTCTGCTTTATCTCTTTCTTTTTTTGGTAGGGAGTGACTCCAGGGATTGAACTCAGGGGCGCTTAACCACTGAGCCATGTCCCCAGCCCTATTTTATGTTTTATTTAGAGACAGGGTCTCACTGAGTTGCTTAGCGCCTCGCTGTTGCTGGGGCTGGCTTTGAACTCGCGATCCTCCTGCCTCAGCCTCCCCAGCCAGCTTTAAGCTTTTTTTGACCGTTACCTTTTTCACTGTGACCTTTCCACAGAGAAAAGTCCATGCATTTTACATAATTCTATAGTTAGTCATTAGAATGAGGAGTGGGGAGGAAACAAAGTTATGCTCACAAAACGAAAAGAAGAAAGGAAGGAGGGAAAGCTTCTATCTCAGGGTGCGGCCTGGCTAAGCTGAGAGCTGCTGGGTGAGCGGGGACTGGGCAGGAGAAGCACGGTCTTTCCAGGAACCGAGAGGGAAGCAATATTTTGCAATACAGAAAAGACAGGCAGGGTGGCATGAGGTGAGGCAGGGACCACGCCCCATCTGGCCTGCAGTGGCTGTGTCGAGGGCATCTGTTGGGAAGAGGGAGTCATCAGTGGGCCCCTGTAGCGGTGGAGGTGCAGAGCCCGCCGGCAGTTCTGTCTGGGCACTTTTGCACTCAGTGAATGTCTAACAGGATTGGTTTTTCTTGTTCTTCAGGGACTATTTGAGGAAGTGGTCAGCTAAAGGAATCCAGGTCGTTGGTTGGACTGTCAATACCTTTGATGAAAAAAATTACTACGAATCCCACCTTGGTTCCAGCTACATCACCGACAGCATGTTGGAAGACTGTCCCCCGCAGGTCTAGACTTTTATCCTGGGGACACACAGGTTCAGAAACTGCCTGTCGGCCTCATGCAGGGAGATCCAAATACCCTTTGTGCTCGCCCAAGCCCTGGGGGATCAGGTGGCCAAGCAACAGGGCAAGCAATAGTGGGTGATTACATATTTACCTGAACAAATTAAACCCTGGTGTTGCCATGCTCCATGGAATGCCCAAGTTCAACACTGTCGCTCTTGAAAATCTGGATCTGAAAAAAGGCACAGCAGCCCCGCCCCGACCCAGCTGAGGCCCACACCCAGACCCAGTCAGGATAAGCACAAGACGAGCTGTGCGGTCGGGATTCAGACGTAGTGCATGGGACTTGCATGATCACTTGGAGTTGACATTTTAAAACTTGCCACATCTAAGTAATTTACTTACTTGAAATATTTGTATTCAGCTCTGTTAACAGTGTGCTATAGATGTCAAACTTGTGACCATACTAATAAAGTCATTAAAGGAGCACAAGAGGAAAACTGTGTAGCCAGCATCACATTCTGAGGCCCTAAGGAACTTGGGGAAGCTGCTCAGGTGAGGCTTCAGTGTGCAGCAGCCACAGGGAGAGGAGCCTTGGAACCAACGGGAGGAATCTGACAGCATCTCGAATGAGAGCTGCAAACCACTAGGGGGCAGAGGTGCGCTGTGGAGGTGCAGGAGGCAGCTCCCAGGAACCTCTAGGCTTATCCGTATTTTACAAATGAAAATACCAAAATTTGTGCACAAGGTGGGCAGCCTCAGAACCTCACAGCTGGTGATGTAGCCAAGCTCCATCTCATGATAACCAAAATTTCTTGTCTATTATAGGCCAGGAACAGTGCCAGGGTTTTAACATGCCTGACATTGAACCCTTACAAAGATTATAGATAGAAGTGTTATTATTCTCATTTTACTGATAAGGAAACTGAGGCACTTTCCCAAGGTCTCCGAGTCCACAGTTCAGTTGGGGGTTCAAATCCAGGGAGGTCTGACTCTAGGTCACAGCTCTTTTCCACAAGAATATCCAGGGATTTGAATAAACAATGAAGACATTAATAAGTACTGCTAAACACTTCCTTGGCAGGCTTAATACAGAGTTTAAAAATAATAGAATTTATGATCAGAGAAAGCCAAGTCTGATGTGGGGTAGTATGTAGAGTACCTCCTCATGATTAAATGAGTACATGTAAAAGCTTGTTAATTACCACTGACTGCCTACCATGTATTGGATCTGTTTCAAGTGTTTCCTGTGTATTTGACCTGTAGGTATCATTATAATCACATTTCACAGTAAAAGAAACCAGAGCACAGGGAAGTTCAGTAACTTGCCTAAAGTCACAGAGAGCAGTGATGAATATCGGGACTCAAACCCAGATGATCTAATTCCAGAAATCACTTTTTTTTTGAGACAGGGTCTAAGTTGCTTAGAGTCTCATGAAGTTGCTGAGGTTGGCTTTGAACTTGTGATCCTCTTGTCTCAGCCTCCCAAATGGCTGGGGTTATGGGCATGTGCCACTGGCCAGAGCTCACATTCTTGCCCCTTGTTTATTATCATTTCTGGCTCATAGCAGGGACTCAATACTGAGAAATATCTTAAATCATTGCCAGCACCTCTTATAGGGTCAGTCATATAATAAATGCTCAATAAACGTTTGTTGAAGGAATGCGTTATGGAATATATCCAAGTGGAAGCTTCCTCAGGGAAACTGGGAATAGTTATAGAGTGAGACAAAAATTCAGGGTTGTAGATAAGATTCATGGTTCAGTATAATCAAGGAGGGGCTGGCCAAAAACATGGTAGTATTCTTTCCAAGAGAAAATCAATGCAGGTGGAGCTTACATCCTCTGCTGCTCATCGGACTGCCTGGTAAGCCCCAGAATGCTGCAGAAGTAGCTGACAAAAACAGCAGCTTGTGAAACCTACTGCTTCACTGTACAGTAATCATATTCATATGTGGTGATTGGTGTCTGCAATTTTTTCAGCAAGAATTTGTCCCACACAGATGTATTTTTAATAGATACAAATTTCTCAGTGAAGCTACACCTAACAATTTCCTAAATTGGGAATGGGCTTCAACAAGATGGTAAACCACAGCTTCGAGGACAGGGTGTGGGTTATGGACATGCTCCAAACAACCGCTGAGACCCCTGTTCGCAGAGACTGATGATCACGTCTGGGTGAGGTTATGGGACTTCTTTGGTCAAAGTTACTGAAGACTGGTGACCCCATTTCTTCTACTCAAAATTTAATAGTACAACACTGAATATGAAGAGGTTGGGAATCAGCTGGGATAAAGTATTCACTGTTGGGCGGGGGGTTGTTAGAAATACAAATTCTCAAATCCCAGCCCAGCATCAGAAACTCTGCTTGTGGCCCGGTGGTTAGTGTTTTAGTAAGCTCCTCCCAGGGTCCCTCAAGTCTGGGAACCATGGAGCTAGAGAAACCCATCCAAGCGAGTCCTCCATTCTGTCACTAACTAGCTGTGAGACCTTAGACACAGCACCTCCCTGTGTGTGTGCCCAAGTTCTCATCTGTCAAATGGTAATCACAGCACTGGCCCGTTGCCTCCTAGCGACAATGTGATGAGGTTCAACCAAAAAGTAATCAGAAGTGTTTTTGGAAAACATGTTGGCAGAACACGACTGCTAGGAAGATAAAGAAAAAAGATGTGCACAACTCAGAGCGACGTCCTCAGACCCACAGCACTTGTTAGAGATGCAGACTCGGACCCCATCCCCAACCTCACAGATTAGGATTTACCTGAGAATGAGGTCCCCAAGTTGGAAAACACGCTGGTGTTTTGGGGGAACCCCGACTCAACACGGGTGTAAGGCATTCATCACTTTTTCTTTTTGATACAGGGGATTTAATCCAGGGGGTGCTTTACCACTGAGCCCCAGCCCTTTTTAAAAAATTATTTATTTATAGACAGGGTATCAATAGATTGTTGAGGCTGGACTTGAACTTGCAATCCCCCTTGCCTCAGCCTCCTGAGTCACTGGGATTATAGGCATGAGCCACTGTGCCAGCTAAGGTGTTAGTCATAATTCAGAACTTTTCTGTCCACACCTGAGCACCTGTCTTTGGTTCTGTCTAGCAGTTGGTCAGATGTAAATGCTATGGAAAATTCCCAACTTTTAAAATTCCTCTTAAATGCTGCCAATACTAAAAGATAGTGCCTGTCAATGAGCTTAATTCTTTTTTCTAAGATATCATCCATCTTTTTTTAAGCACTGGCCTTCCTTTTAAAGGAAATGATACAATTTCAAATTGCTTCAAATTGGAACTTCCTCCTCAAAAAGTGGCATAAGAATGTAACATTGATTTGGCATGAGCTTAATTCTTAACGCTTGCCATCAATTCAAAGATTATAAAAACCTATGCAAGTTGTTCACTACTTCAGTCACTCCTCATAATTGAACTTCACACACGATGTCTCATTGCCTCATAAGAAACGAACTGGTTTCACGGCAGCCACTTGAAGGGTCAGATCCTGCATAAACTCAAAAGAAGCTCTCCCTATTCATCCTAAAAAACACAGAGGTTCTCTAATTAAACGGCCACAGAAAGCACTGTGATTAGAATCAAGCACCCCCACAAAGTCCCATGTATTGAAGGCTTGGTCTGTAGTTCATGGTGCTATTGGTCCTCCCCCCACCCACCAGAGGGGAGTGGGTACCAGGGATTGAACTCACAAGCACTCCACCACTGAGCCCCATCCCCAGGCCTATTTTGTATTTAGAGACAGGATCTCCCTGAGTTGCCTAACGCCTCACCTTGCTGGGTCTGGCTTTGAACTCATGATCCTCCTGCCTCACCCTCCCAAGCCACTGGGATTATAGGCATGAGCTACAGCACCTGGCCCACGGTACTATTGAAAAGTGGAGGTGAGGCCTATGAACCCTTCAGTTTTATTTTTAATTTTTTTAAACATTCTTCTAGTTGATAGATCTTTATTCATTTATACACAGTATGTGCCTCACATATACCAGGCAAGTGCACTAATGCTGAGCCCCAGCCCCAGCCCTGAACCCCTCAGTTTTAAGAACAATCAAAGAGGTTCTCCTTGTCAATCATTTGGCAAATCTACAAAAAAAAAAAAAAAACCCACCATACACACACACATTCATTTCATATGCACCCTACACCACCACTAATTTCATGATGGGTGCAGCCTAAGATTCTGATGATCATGTGTAAAACCTTAGGGGGCAACTTTTCTCCCCTACCTTCCCTACCCTGGTCTAACCCCAAAGCTCTTGTACCTGATATGAAATAAAGTTTCAGAGATAAGACTTTATTGCACCTTTGGGTCACATGGGGGATGTTTTAATTCTAAATCACCAACAAATGCAAGTTTCACAATTCAGACGCTTTGTATCCCTGATTGAGTATCACGTTTTATTCAATCTGGACCACTTTTCTTAGCACCAGTTTGTAAACCTTTGCCAGGTCCTGGGAACTGTGGGAAGAGAGATTCCTAAGGACCAGTCGTTCAAACAAACAAACAAAAATTCTTGGAGACAAAATGGACTATTCCCAGATTATCTCTAACCATGGTTTTGTGGGGTAATTTCAATATCACAACAGTCTTTACTGGGAAATCCTCGAGTAGGCCACCTTGAAAAATCAGCAGTTGGGTTTCAAAAGGAGCAGAGGCGGCCCAATTTGACTTTGGCATTTACACTGAGGGTCAGTTCCAGTTCCTGCTTAAGGTGTGGCTTCCTCTTCCTAGAGGCCCAGGTATCATGGAAGAAGTGTTCCCCCTTTTATTTTCTTTCTTCATTTGATGGGTGTCTCTTTAGGATGATCGTCACACCTTTCGATTATCTTCTTGAAATGATCGCCTGAATCGCAGGTCTGGGTTGGACACAGGAGAGAGTGGTCAGTGCAAACCCACACTGCCCTGTCTCTGTAAGGGAGTGACCAGATGGATCTCAAAGGTCCCACGGCTTCTCAGGCCTCCTTGATCTCCCCCCTTTTACTTTCTGGAATCCTCCCTTGAATTCCCGCCATGCTGTCTCAGTAAACGCTATCCACAAAAGACAAAAGGGTCGGTTTGTCCCCACCCCCAGCATTTGTTCCCCTTCTGACATCACCCCTCCCTCTCTCAGTGCCTGTCATCTCTATGGCTGTACCCACAGCTGCAGCATGTCACTCAGATCTGACCAAGGAAACCGCCACATCTTCAAAGCCACAGCGATCGGCTCATGGATGGGCGCACTGCCCCAGCAGATTCAATGAAATGCCAGGAGAATTCTAGGTCCCCTGCTCTTTCCCACTAGACTGAACCCAAGGAGATACGAGGGGTTGATAAAAAAGGTTTTGCAATTATCAGGAGGAGACTATTTGCAAAACAAACTAACATGGAAAAGAACCCCAGAGAGGAACCAGGTTCTGGTGACGTGGCAAACTCCGTCTTAGGACAGACAGAAAACAATTATTCTTGGATTTTTGCTTCAGCCCATTTGCATCCCATGATCCACGGAGCAATGCTGACCCTCTGCCTTGGGCTGTGTCGTGAACTGGGACAAGTTAGTGTCTTACTCTCTGACAGTTCCATTGCTTACCAGGAGCAGCAGCAGCCTGTTCCCCCCAATGCAAAGGCACTTGTTGCTGAAAAGAAAGGAAAAAAGGCCACCATGTCATTGGGAAAGAATGCAGGTCCTGGGTCTTGTGGCACAGTTGGTGTGTTTTGTGAACTTCTCATTACTTTAAAACGAAGGACTGGTGATTAAGACCAAGCCTCAGCCACAGAAGTATTGCGTTTTAGGGACAATGATTTCATTCATTCATTCCACAGATATTTACTGAGTGTTTACAATGGGCCGGGTCGTATTAGGACCTAAGGTGACGAGGGTACAAACATGACAGGTGGCCGAGAGGATTCGAGTTGAGCCTCTAGATCCCTTCCCCAAATAATGCTGGCAGTATTAACATGCAACCGATAATAAATTACAGTGTCAAGATCACACCTTCCGGGCTGGGGATGTGGCTCAAGGGGTAGTGCGCTCGCTTAGCATGCGTGAGGCACTGGGTTCGATTCTCAGCACCACATAAAAATAAAATAAAGATATTGTGACCACCTAAAACTAAAAAAATAAATATTAAAAAAAAAGGTCACACTTTCCATTTGAATTGAGGTGGATTTCCTATTTATCTGTATTTTCCAGGGCACCAAGGAAGCAGGCAGAGGCTTTGGAATTGGAGCAGGGCTTTCTGCCCTCTTTATACCCTCTTGGCAGGACTAAAGTCAGCAGAATCTTTTTAAGAGGGTGATACAGCAATATCTCTTAGCATTATTACATGCATGACCTGTGGCAGCAATTCTCGCCTAAGATAATTCTAACAAAAAGTGCTTCATTACACACTATTTTAAGTATTAAAAAAAAAAAAAAAACACCTGGGAATAAATGAAATGGCTAAATAGGTACAGAATAAAATAATATTCAAGATACAGTGTTAGGTGTATATCGTGGTAGAGTTATGATACTATTTATATAATATGGCCCCACTTTTGTAATAAAGTGTCAGTAGATAGAGGCGTGATTGCCTGTGCCCAGGGAAAGAAGATCTGGAAGAATATATGCTGAAGCATTAATGGTGGGATGAGATGTCAGGGTACTTTTCATCTCAGCAGGATATACCTCTGCATCAGCGGGTTTTAGAGAACAAATGTGAGCTCTGTGAGGACAGGGGCTTTGTTTTGTTCCCAATAATCCAGCATCTAGAACAAGCCAACCATGGAATATGTTAAATCATCAACTGATTTTTTTTTTTGTACTAGAGATTGAACCCAGAGATGCTTTACCACGGAGCCCCATCCCCAGCCCTTTTTATTTGTTATTTTGAGATAGGGTCTTCCTGAGTTGCTCAGGGCCTCACTAAGTTGCTGAGGCTGGCTTTGAACTTGTGATCCTCCTGACTCAGCCTCCTGAGTTGCTGGGATCACAGGAGTGTGCCAGTGTACCTGATATCAATTGATTTTTTTTTTTAATTGAAAAACCACAGAAATGCTTAAACATAGAAAGTGAAGAGCCCTTATGTGACCCCAACAGCTTGGTCTCTAGTTCCCAGATGCACTTTTCACAAAGGGCTAGTCTGCATCCCTGAGCTCCCGGGGCAGCCTCTGGCCTCACCTCCACCTCCCTCCTTTCCAGGATCAGTGCGCTGGGGTTCGCTCTCTTCTCCATATCCTGTAGCTTGATCAACTTCTCTATCAGGAACATCTTATCTTTGCCCTCCTGCCAAGAAGGAAAAGAAAAACAAAAATCAAACCATGGGTGAATGAATGATGGTGTAGTATTAAGGAGAAATTGGTTAAAAGAAGGTACCAGAAGTGGGATGGAGACTGTTTTCATATTTTCTTTTGATGAAAAGAGAAGAAGCATTTCACAGCAAGGCCAGTGACCCCCTACCCGGACCCCCAGAGCCCTCCTGCATTGTAAGAGGCTCCTCCAAAGCAATTCCCCTACCAGGCTTGGGCAAGACCCTCCTCTAGCCTAGAACTAGAAGTAACTGAAGGTTTCAGTATTGACACAGTCAGGATCCCCTGGATTAAGATACTACCTCTCAGGGGAAAAAGACAGCCAAGTGAGCTCTGAGTCTTATGTGGGTTTCTCAGCCAGGCCAGAAAATCAGGAGTTAGAAGATCAAGTAGACTTCAAGACTAGGAGAGTGAGGTAACCCACCAGGAGATGGGAAGCTGGGAAAGTGAGCTCAGCCTTCTGAGACTCTGTGGTCAGCAGAAATGCCGGCTACCATCAAACAAGGTGGGGCTACCCTATTCTGAAAATGGCAATATTAGAAACTTTCCCAGAAGATAAGGGGAATTGGGATTGGGGCAAACGCAGGTGTAGAATAGTCCCTGAAGTCACCTGTACCTTATTCACATGGTAAAAAGCACACCCCTAGGTGGAGCTAGGAGAGTCATGAGACAGGTGTTCCATGAAGAAGGGCACAGGTGAACTGAAGTCCCACCTCTGCGTATGTGATGACATCAAGAGACTGAGTCTTTCCCACCCCACAGTTGCCATGGAACTGTACACCTTTGATCTTTGCTTGAGCCGGCCGGACTCTCTCGGATTATGCTGTGTCTTAATTCTGGCCCTAAATAAAGCCTTGCCTGTGCCTAAATTCTGTCTGGGTCCATGGTTGGTGTCTATGACTCTGGATCCAAGAACCTGCATTTGTAACGGTGTCCCCCTTCTTGGCACACTCCTGCCCCAGAGCCTATTCTACAACCTGGTACTGCCTGGCCGTGTCCTGTCTTCCTGCTGAGATGCCAGACCTCAGGGCTCTGTCCCAAAGGCTGTCCAGTGGGTTTCCTTGGTCCACTTGATCTCTGTGTTGATGGAGATGAACAATTCAAAATTGGACAGAGGAACTAAAGAAGGGAACACGTCTTCTCCTTGGAGAGAGTAATCACTTCCTTGAAAATCCCTACAGCAGGAAATATGTAGAATATTCCACCTGTGTATTATTTGCTTCAAAGCTATTTTCTACATCTCTTATTCCTCTTCTATTAATTAATTCAGATTCTTCTGTAAGGAAAAAAATGTCCTTGGGAATTTTTAACAAGTCCTCCAGGTGTCTTGGATGCAGCCAACGTGTTTAGAAATCTCTGGCCTGTAGCAGCTGTCTCCACTCTCTAGGATGAATTAGAGTTACCTAAGAGTGTGCAAAAATGCAAACTCCTAGGCTTTCCCTGATCAATTTTTATTCAGAGAGGTAAACAATATTGTGTTTAAGAACACAAACTTTGGAGTTTTCTGTTCCTCCATGTAGTAACCCTACAATTAAGGATGAATCAATGCAATCTGTAGGCCTTGGTTTCCCTAATTTAAAATGGGGAGTTTAAAGAAACACATGTGCCCTAGTTAGGATTCAATTATATATATATATTTTGTTCATCACTTAAAACAATGCCAGGCATCATGTAAGTGCTCAGTAAATGTTACGTGTTGCCTGAATTGGTATCATTAGGGAAGTATCGGGAATTTGTATTTCTAACATTTTATGCCAGTGGTCATTCTTTGAGAAGGATTGTTGCAAAGTCTATTCCCAAGCCTTTGACTGGGTTCTTCTGGAGATGATGTCCCTGCCTTTGGGGTCCATCCTCTGGGTGAGACTCCCAAGCAGGAAGGTCTGTAGTGATGCTCATGCTGCCTTCAAATGACGTCATCCAAACCTCTCCCCGGTTTACCTGGCACTGCCCTCACAAACCCAAGGCTTTAGAATCAAATCCTTCCTATGTTGAGATCTGCATAAGACTTGCCCAAAACATTCAGAGGTCTGCATCAGAGGAGCATTGGTAAAGCTTCTGGGGGTGAGGAAAAAGAGCATTACTAACCCACGCCCTTCCTTTACCTTCTGAAAGAATAAACTCAAATTATCTGAAACCCCACAGATAAGTAGATAAGACACTGGGAGTCCTATTTCTTTCCCAAATGTCTAGATACAAGATCTCATATCACAGCCATGTTAGTACTTAGAAGGATAGAAAATCAGCCCAGGATCAATAAGCACCCCCATGCCTAGACAATGGTCTCTAACTACCATTTCACAAAGACTCTTTGAAGGAACAGCTGCTTCCTCTTCTGTAACAGGAAATGAACCAAGATGAACCTAGAACATCTGTTTCTTTTGGAGAGTAAGGATCCTATCAAATACTTCTGGTGTCATGTCAAAAGAACCCAGAAGTTAATTCAATTCTTTAGGTTTTTTTCTAGCAAATGAGACTCTTTGAGCATAAAAATGACTGCTATTTTGGGGTTGTGGCTCAGCAGTAGAGCGCTTGCCTAGCACGTGCGAGGCCCTGGGTTCGATCCTCAGCACCGCATAAAAATAAATAAGTAAAATAAAGGTATTGTGCCTAACTACAATTGAAAAATAAATATTAAAAAGAAAAATGAGCCCTAAGTTTTAAAAAATGACTGTGATTTAAAGATATCAACATATACTTAAACTTTACATTCATAATGATAATTTTAAAATCCCCATAGGCTGTATTTGGAAGTTGTTAGGTGTAATGGATTGAATAGTGTGTCCCCCTTTTAAAAAGATATGTTCAAGTTCAAATGCCAGGATCTGTGAATATGACCTTAGGTGGGAATAAGGTCTTTGTAGATGCAATTAAATTAAGGATTGTGGGATGAGATCAGCCTGAATTAGAATAGACCCTAAACCCAATGAGAAGTCCTTAGAAAAGAAGAGAAGAAGAAATCGAGAAAAAGTCCTTGTAAAGATGGAGACAGAGATTGGCATTATGAAACCCCAAGCCAAGGAACACCAAGGGTGACCAGCAGTGACCAAAAGTAAGACAGAGGCATGGATCAGATTCTCCTTCACAGCCTCAGAAGGAACCAGGAACCCTGTCAACTTTTTAATTTTGAACTTCTGACTTGATGATAAATTTCTGAGATAATAAATCTCTGTTGTTTCAAATTGGTGGTATTTGTTACAGCAGCTCTAACCAACTAATACCCAAGGATGTGGACTCAACATTATGAAAATGTAAATAAAGGAAACAAATCATGCATTTACGCTGACTTTCCTCTAGGTGCTGCATTTCAAGGTAATTATCGCTCTTAACATCACAGAAATTAGACAGTCAGACATTGTCTATCTGAAGGGGATGTCACAGAGGGGCACAGCACCACCCATGAAGTACAGAGGGTCCCCAAGAAGATGTTGACTTGTGATTTTCCAACTTTACTACAGTGTGAAAATCATGCACATTCAGTAGAATCTGTACTTCAGAGTTGGAGTTTTGCTCTTTCCCAGGCTAGTGAGATTTGGTTTGATACTCTCTTGTGATGCTGGGCAGTGGCATCCAGCAGTGGCTCCCAATCAGTCACCGGCTCACAAAGGAAACAGCAGATACGCTACGGTGAACAGCGTTGCTCGTCTATGATGCAAAAAGAGCCTAGAAGGAACCGTGGGGAAGCTTGACATTGGGTATCAGATGATCACAGTCAATTCTTGGTAAGTTTTCTTTTAGGTGCAATGAGGATATATTGTGGGTATGTTTTTAAAGTCTTTATCTCAAAGAGATGCATATAAAATTTTAAACAGATTAAAAAAAATAATGGAAGGCCTAAGATTTGCTTTAAAATAATGCAGAGATTTGCAGGGAAGATGTAGTGTAGATACAATGAGAGTTTCGAAGGGTTGACTAATGGTTGCTGGGGCTGGATGGTGGGCTTATGGGGGTTCATTGTACTATTTTCTGTCTCTGTTTTGGAGTATGTTTGGAAATGTCTACTATAAAGGGTTTTAAAGGAGAAGGATAACACAGGACCCAGTGAGACTTACATTAATGATCTGTTCATGGAGAAGCCTGATCATAATCTTCCTTCCCTCTGTGATCTGCCAGTAAAGATAGGTGATGATTCTGGAAGAGAAGAAGGGACAGGGTGACAGTTGCAGGCTCCAAATGCCAACTGGGTACAAGGGGACTGGAATATTTGCTTGCAAATGGGTTTTGACTCCACTATGTTCCTGAAAGTTCCAATCACCGTGAGTTTCAGGCTAAATGCAATAGAGTAATGGTTCTTCACCGGGCTGCACATGAGATCACCTGGGAGGTGCAGATAAGACCCACACTTTGACCGGTCTTCAGACCCACGAGTTGCATGTCTCTGGGCGTGCGGTCAGACATATGCATGGTTCCAAGATGCATCTCGAGTTTGTGAATTTGGACAATGCTGTTCAAACTTCAGGTAATACACATTTCTTGGGATTGGGTTCAAATGCATATTCTCATTTAGTAGCTCTGGGGCAGAGATCAGATTCTGCATTTCTAACCAGCTCCCAGATGTCTGTCTGTCTGTCTGTCTGTCTACCTATCTAATCTTTTGTCCCTGGCACACCAACACTAAATTCCTTGGCGTCTCCAGAGTGTCCTTTGAATGTGAATGAAATGTCTGGTTGTCGATGGCCCCCAGATGGTTTCAGGATGGAGGGCAGCCACCGGAAAGACCAAGGTATGATGAAAGGGTTGGACCTTTTAGCGCCTGTCCCTCGTGACCGTGGGCAGGACAGAATGGCTGGAAATCAAGTTAAACACCAAAGATTTCATCATCAAGCATGCCTGCCTAGGAGTGGACGTGGAGTCACCACGCCACCCCCTCCGTCACACCTTGTCCTTGACATCTCTTCCACTTGGCTCTACTTGAGTTACATTCTCTATCATAAACTGGTAATCGCATTTTCCAGAGATCGGTGAGTCATCTTAGCAAATTATCAAATCTGAGGAGGGGGTTGTGGGGAACCCTCAAATTGATAGCCGGTCGGTCAGAAGTGGGTCTTGGGAGCAGCGTCTGAAGTGGTGGTGGACTCATAGGACTGAACCCTTTTGGAGTGTGACACGAATGTCAGAACTAAAGTGAACTGTAGGACACCCAGCTGGTGTCCGGGGAGTTAAAGAATTGGTTGGTGTGAAAGGGCAAGCCCCCCACCACCACCCCCCACACACATTTGGTGTCAGAAGTGTGACTGCAAAGAACACAAACCCAGTCAGTTAGAAGGGGACAGGAGCAAAGCCATCAGAACTCAGTGTTCTAAGGAAGCCAGTGGCAACGTGGTGCCGGGGAGGGAAGGCGTAAGTGGGAACAGGGAGACCTGGTTCTAGCCTCTCCTGCCACTAACAGGCCCTGGGGCCCGGAACCTGTCTCGGCAGGTCACCCCATCTCTGTAAATCTCATCGCCTCCCTCTCTGAAGTGGAGGGATCACCCCACACTGTCTATACCACCTGGCTCCGGGACTCCGTGCCTTTGAGTTCTGACTCTCTGTACAAGAAGGTGCCATCCTCGGCTGGGGCTGGGGCTCAGTGGTAGAGCTCTTGCCTGGCGTGTGGGAGGCCCTGGCTTCGACTCTCAGCACCACATATAAATAATAAAAATAAAGATCCATTGACAACTAAAAAAATATTAAAAGATAAAAAGAAGAAAAAGAAGAAGTTGCCATCTCAAATGACACCAGGGTCAAGCTTCTCATCAGCAACTGCCATAATCAACCAACCAACTACTCTGTGCAGGAAAATAGGCACAGGGGTAACAAACCTACTTTTTTTTACTAGAAGCCAGAAATGGACCTTTTTAAAAAATAAATAAATAAATATCCTAATGTAGCAAATAATGCCCAAACCAATTTTTTTTCATATCACAATCCCAGAAGGAATCATACCTATAATTTTCCTAAGATCTCATATCCTTCTTTTCATTTTATTCTCTTATCATCTCTCGAAAGGGGCAAAGTGGATATTGCTCTCTTTATATACCTTGGGGACCAAAAAACTCAGAGAAGATATTCAAAAAACTCTTTTTAAAAAAAAACTACCAGGGCTGGAGACATAGCTCAGCTGGTCACGCGCTTGCCTTGCATGCACAAGGCCCTGGGTTCTCATCCTCAGCACCACAAACAAATAAACCAATAAAAAATAAAACAGAAAACCACATATTCAGAGGTAGAGTCGGGACCATCCCAAACACAAAGCTACGCCGTAGGTCTCTGCTTTGCAACCAAAGCACCCGGAGGGCTGGGCTCATCTTGTGCCAACGACAGCAGCTCTTGGCCTTCCCCCTGGTTCCCGGAGGCACCCCACTTACAACACGATGAGTGTGAGGATGAAAAAGAAGTGCACGCTGCCGATGAGGTTGTGATAGATCCACACCACCCACTGGTAGCCAGGCCGCCCGCTCAGGGTGTCGATCCAGCGGTAGACAGAGTAAATGAAGGAAGGCAGACCTCGAAATGGGCCGCAGTCGGCTGAAGGTTTCAGTCTGGAAAAACCCGGGTGGAAAAACATCTCTGGCACCAGACTCAGAGGTGGGCATTCTAGAACCAGGATTTTTGTTTGCTTTGCTGGTTTTGATACTGGGAATTGAACCCAGAGGCGCTCAACCACTGAGCCACATCCCCAGCCCCCTTTTTTTCTTTATTTTTTTTTTATTTTGAGACAGGGTCTCGCTGAGCTGCTAAGGGCCTCACTAAGGTGCTGAGGCCGGCTTTGAACTCGTAATCCTCCTGCCTCAGCCTCTCGGGCCACTGGGGTTATAGATGAGCACTGCTGTGCCCTGCTAGCAAGGGTCCTTTTTAGGCTCTGCGACTGGAAACAGCAGGTCTTGCCTTCTCTACCCACACTCCTCCCCTTCCAGAAGAAGCCCTCTGGCTCACAGCCCCTCTGGAATGACTGGTTCTAGGACCAGAGGTACCACCTGACCCAACAGAGGTCAATTCAAAGAACAGGCAGTGACCTCTGTGGTACCTTGGATTAAAGAAGTAAATGTGGGCAGAGAGTCACTTTCTTGGAAAATTGATTTAGGAAACCCCAAGAGGGAAGCCTGCTAGCTCTGGGGGCTGAAGCTGTCCGTCATGGGCAGTCAGTTATGCACCAGCAGAAACCAGAGGGCAATAAGGAGGAGAGGAAGAGACCAGTGGCTCTCATAGGAGGACAAGGGACATTGCAACATGCCCTGAAGCTGCTTGAGTCCCAGGTGGCTCCAATTTCACCTGCATCCCCCAGGTCAACCCCCCACCCCTTTCCTTCATTCTTTCTACCGAGGTTTATTTGACTTCTCCTAGGTACTGGGCTGGTCAGCCCGGGGATTCTATATTAAACAAGACAGGCCTCGTCTTTCCCTCTTGGACTGACATTCGAGTGGGAACATTGGACAAATCCATGAGTAAGTAATTAGACAAAGGCATTTCTGACTTTGAATGGAGGGATGATGGAAAGAAATTCAGGCCTGAGATAGAGGGGTGGGGAGAAGGGTGGACCGAGGAGGATGGGAAGGTCCATCAGGTACACACGGATGATGGGGAGGGTCGGGTGGAGGAGACAGGCTTGGAGCTGAGAGTCAGAGAGTGGAAAGAAGGAACCCAGGCAAAGGGAGCACCGTGCCTGTGTGGGGAGGGGCCTCCTGGGTCCTGGGATGGTACAAGAGCTACGGGGTTGCTGCACCCATCAATCCAGAGCCCACACTGCAACCGTCTCCTTTATCAGACTCCTGTTCCCCTGCCCCAATCACTCCACGGCCAGGTACCAGACAACTTAGGGCAGCCCTGGGCCCCGGAGCCAATCCTAATCCTACCTACCCTGGCTTGCCCGTTCCCTACCATGGAAACCACAGTATAGGTGCTTACCCCCCCACATCCCTGCTGCTTCTCTGTGTGTCCCCCCATGACATGGAGCGTCCCCTCCTCCTGGGAATGGGGAATAACCAATGTTATTGGTTATTGCCCTGTTATCAGTTATTGCCGCTGACTCTTGATCCCTCGGCCTCACCGTGTCTGGATAATAATAAAACCTGCCCTGGGAAGCAAACCCCAGGCCACCGTCCCCTACCTCCAGATGGTGATGGCCAGCGTGCACAGCACCCCAGTGAAGGACGGGAAGAAGAGCAGGAAGATGAAGACGGTTATCATCTGGGAGGCCCTCCAGGCTTTGCTCGGGGGCTGGAAGTTCACTATCAGGCTGATCTGCGGAGAGAGGTGCCGTCCCCTCCCATCTGCACCAGAGGAGCAGCCGAGGGACCCCACCTGGGGAGGACCTCATCCCTTGTCGCGCCCCCCACCCCCAGATCCAGTCACCTCCCTGTCCCAGGAGACCCAGCGAAGCCTGAGGGCTGTGACCTCAGGCTGACTCACGTTTTTGACATAAAACATGGTGAAGAGGGTGATCATCTGGATGAAGGGGAGCAGAGGACAGAAGAACATTCCAATCCTGAAAAGGCAAGAGTCAGAGCCCAAGGGCGGGGCCAGAAGTCAGGACCCAGGTGGTGGCGCAGAGAAAAGGGGTCAATCACATCCCCATTAAAAAAATCCTCGTGGTGAAGTCCTAACCTCTAGGACCTCGAAACGTGCCTGTCTTTGGAGACAGGGTCTGTAAAGAGGGAGCTAAGTTGAAATGAGGTCACTGGGGTGGGCCCAGTCACCAACAGGGCTGGTGTCCTTCACAGAAGAGATTAAACACAAGCATAGAGGGGGACCACCACACTGGGAGGTGGTGACCTGTGACAGGCAGGTCCTTCTCTCCTGGCCTCGGAAGGAACCAGCCCTGCCCACACCACCTTGATCTTGGGCTTCCTGCCTCCAGAGTCGTGAGAGAACAAATCTCCATGGCTAGAGCCACAGGGCTCTGGGACCCCACCATGACAGCCCTGTGGATGGACAGAGGGGACTGCAGCATGGCCGTGAACCAGGGTCCCCAGCTGCTCCTTTTCCAGCTCTGGGAAGGTTCTGCCAAGTGACTCCACACTACCACCAAAGCCCCCGCTGGCCTTCGGCAGCCCCAACCTGGTGTGTCCTAAATGAGGGAATCAACCCGGTTTTGGAGCAGGATCGAGGTCCTGCAGGGACAAGGCTTGGGGGTACAGGTGACGAGGCTTGGGGGTACACCTCTTTCCAGCTCTCCCTCAGTGCTCCTGGTGCCCAGGAAGAAAATCAGTTTGGTGCTAGAATGTCTTTTAACTTCTACCCATCGCTAACCCCCATGTTTCCAGAACAGGATGAGGCCTTAAACTGGGAGCCTCGGCACACAGCAGGGTCTGGCTCCAAGGTAAAGACTTTCAGGGTGGGATTGTTCTTATTTTTTCCAGTTACTTTGTGATTTCTGTCAACTAGCACTGGCGGACTCCTTTAAAAATGTATTTGAGTTTAAAAAAAAAAAAAGGCAAACAATTCCAAAAAAAGTACTAGGTAGATAATACATCAGATGATGTGGCAATGTGCCCCCAAAAGAAGCCAGATTAGATTGGCAAGGCGAGAGTGTAAAAGGGTGAAGCTTGGAAGACACGTTCCTCACCTTATCTCCCTTCAGCCATAACATGCATTCCCTTTTCTGTTATTATATCATCTTCTTTTAAAATTCATCATTAGGCTGGGTGCAATTGTGCGTGCTTATAATCCCAGTGACTCAGGAGACTGGGTCAGGAGGATCACAAGTGGGAGGCCAGCCTCCACCACTTAGTGAGACACTGTCCCAAAATAAAACAATAAAAGGGGCTGGGGATGTAACTCAGTGGTAGAGCACTTGCTTAGCCTGTGTGAGGCCCTGGCTTCCATCCCCAGTTGTGCAGTAAAAGAAACCAGTTATATTATGATATCCCTGTGTCATTATTTGTTAAAAAACAAAAAAACTCAGGAGTGCCTGTATCTCAGGATCCAGCAATTTCACATCTTGGCCTATATGCAAAAGAAGTGGGGAAAGGATCTCAAGGAGATAACTACACACTTGTGTTCAGAATGACACTATTCACAATTGCCAATCGGTGGCAACCACGGGTGGTGGACCGATGAATGGATAAATAAAATGTGGCCTTCTGCACACAATGAGCTGTTGTTCAGCTTTGGCAGGGAAATCCAACCCGTGGACACACCTAGAGCTCAGGGTGCTGTGAAATAAGCCAGGCACAAAAAAGACCAATATTATTTGACTCCACTTTTTTTTTTTTTTTTTTTTTTTTTGATGGTGTAACATAGATTCACAGAACCAGAAAGTAGATCAGGGGTTGCCAGGGGCTAGGAGGCGCAGGAAAGGAGTGGCGGATACTGGGTACAGAGTTGTTCCAGTTTTGCCAGATGAGAAGGTTCTGAAGATGGGTCACACAACCATGTGATCATACTTGCTATGAATTTTTACAATTTTTTTTAAAGAGTGCTCATAAAGATAACAGTGTCGCAGGGTGAGGTGGTGCACGCCTGTAATCCCGGAGCCTCGGGAGGCTCAGGCAGGAGGATTGCGAGTTCAAAGGCAGCCTCTGGAGAGGCCTTAAGCAACTCAGTGAGACCCTGTCTGTAAATAAGATCCAAAATAGAGCTGGGGACGGGGCTCAGTGGTCGAGTGCCCCTGAGTTCTATCCCTGGCACCCAAATAAATAAATAACAGTGGTCATCGTATCCCCACTTATAAAACCTTTCTGAGTGAGGCGCTCACTAAGCCCTGAGCATGTGCATTTTCTCATTTAATCCTCTCTGAAGCCCTGTGAGGCAGGTACTGTTATCTCTACCTTTTACCTTGCACGAAGGAAACCTGCATATTGAAATAATGGGTTTGTAAGCTTCCAAATTGCCAGCGGGTGCCCTAACAGGCCTCCTAAACACCAAAGTCCTGGATAAATTAAATCTAAATTAAATTCATTGACATGAACGAATTATCTGGGGGGAGGGACAATTTGGGACCCCCCCCCATGAAACGCCAAGTCCTCCCTCAGTCAGGGTCAAGCCGACTTACCACACCAGAGTTTGTGCATAGATCAGCTCTAGAACATTCCTGGCAATGTCAAATTCCTGTAAGCCAAGGCTTGTGATGAACCGCTTCCCAATGATCCTGTGAAAGTGTCCTGAGGTCAGTCCCCAAACCCCCACTCCCGCCTGACAAGGTTCCCCAGGGGCCAGGACCATCAGATGCAGAGACCCTCCCCAGGTTAGGATGAAGTCCTTAGTTCCAAGTATCAGCACGTGTTTGAAAAAATAATTGAGGGGCAAGTGGAATTAATACAGTGCAGTCAAGTGGGGTACTACTACAACGATTTTTAAATAATTCTAGAGAATTTTGTTACCTGAATTGTTAACATATCCTACCTATTATCTTTTTAATATCATTTTGGCTTATTAAACCTTTTGTATGAACCAGATAAACTCAGCACTCCCCAATTCAAATAACTCTTCTAAACTAAAAGTGGTTTTTGTTGTTTTGTTGTTGTTGTTCTGGGGATAGAACCCAGGGCCTTGCACAAGCTAAATACTCTACCGCTGAGCTACAGTCCCCGCCAAACAACCACAAAAATTTAGTTAGTGTTTACTGCTGTTAAATGAATGCTAGCTATTTCCCAAATCCATAAGGAGGACCCAGGCTTCAGGCACGGAGTCAGGTACAGGCACAGGTATTCATGACCAGCAAATACTCACCTCCTCAGAAACTCCCCCAGGAAGGAATCCGCTAAAGAGAACACGAAGTCCATCAGGAGGAGCCGGTAGATTTCCTGGCCAATCAGGGTCTCCCAACACTGTAAGACACAGAGGGGTCGGGGTGGGGGCGGGCACATGGCCCCAGCTCAGCCCCTCTGCTCCATTCCTGCTCCATGTGCTCCGTGGGACACAGCTGGACCGAGTCCTTGTGTACCCAGAAGGGCAGACCCACTGTCTGCGATCAGCACAGCCAGGTTCGTTTCCAGGGGTGTCCATTCTCTCTCTCTGGGTCCCTCCCTCACCATTAAGTCCTGCTTTCCACATAAACCAAACTCCTCCTTCTCAGGATCTCTCCTTTTAAAATCTTTCATCTCCCCCCAATCCCCTCCAGGTCCCATTTCTCAGTCAGGGATAATCGTTTCTTCAGGAGGTGGGAGACATCGACGGCTAAGAGTGCTCCCCTTCCTTGGGCTTGGTGACCTACAGAACATCAGTGAACACCTGCTTAAGAAAGTGACTTGTGATTGACTGAATTGTTGCTGCAGCTCTGGAAACAGGAAACTTGAGTTAGTGTGTGAAACTAGTCAACTATGTGGGAGTCAGCGGTAGGAGCTGAAAGACCAGGAGCTTTTAGGTTTGGCTGAAGTGGGAGAGGGAAGTTCTGGGTTCACAGCTCAAGGATGGGCAGATGGATGAATGCATGGGCACGTGGATAGATGGATGGATGGATGGATGGATGGGTGGATGGATGGATGGACGGACACATAGATGAATGAATGAATGGATACGCAGGTAGATAGATGGATTGATGATGGATGGATGGATAGATGGACATATGGATGAATGGATAGATGGATGGATGGATGGAAGGAAGGCTGGATGGACACATAGATGAATGGATGGATGGATTTGGGTGGATAAATGATACATGAATGGATGGATGGATGGACACATGATGGATGGATGGATGGATACATGGATAGAAGGATGATGGCTGGACACATGGATGAATGGATGGATGGATGGATGGACACATGGATGGATGGATGGATGGACACATGGGTGAATGGATAGATGGATAGATGGATGCATGCATGGATGAATGGATGAATGGATTTGGGTGGATAAATGATAGATGAACGGATGGATGGACACATGGATGAATGAATGGATGGATACAGGGGTAGATGGATGGATAGATGATGGATGGATTTGGGTGGATAAATGATAGATGAATGGGTGGATAGATGGATGGATGGATGGATGGATGGATGGATGGATGGATGAACTGTGGGTGGATCAATGGTGAATAGAAGTATAATGTGGTATCCTTCTAACCAGCCTAACTTGGAGGGCTGATTTTGAACTTCTTTGATGGTTAGGGTGAGAAGATGAGGGCACCATGTTCATGTGAGTTGGTTTGCATCTGGACACAGCAATGTTATGTGGAAGCCCAGGGACAAAGAATGACAGAGAGCTGAAGAAATTAATGTCAACTAGGATCATGATGCTCTGGAGAGACTTATGTCCTCCCTTGAGATCAAAGACCAAGAAAGCCAACTGAAGGGAGAACATGGAAATCTCACCTCTTCACCGGACAGGGCCACGATGTTGAGCCAGTAGTAACAAAGAATTCCAATGATGGATATTTTTAGAAAGATGTTTCTAAATAACAGAAGAGAAAACAACTATCATTTCCCTCCATGGCAGACTCCTGTGCTGTTTGCCAACACTTCCTTTGGGGCACCTGGTAGTATGGACATCCCTGCCCTCCTGTGCATGGGTGAGATCATGTGGCTAGTTCCCGGGAGTATATTGTGAGCCGAACCATTATGTGTCACTTCTGGGCTACAGCAATAGCTGCCTTTGAGATCCCCGGAAGCCACGTCTCCCCTTTGGAATGGCAATCAGCGATGTTCAAGATGGCGGCCCTCTCAGCAGGTGGCCCTCAGTGATTGACAGGAGCAGAACCAGCCGCCCTGCCACACGCAGAGCACATGTAGCCTGGGCAAGAATAAGCCTTTATGTTCCAAGCTACTGAAATCTGGGGTTGTGTTGTTCTTGTCACTGGGGCATAAACGAATGTATTCTGATTGATACACTCTCATTTGTCACATCTCCAAACTATCCGATTTCACCTCTGGCAATAGTAAGTCCACCCATGGCTCACTGGGTGCTAACTAAAGGTCCTGTGACAGGCACCACCCCCTCCATGTTTACAATTCCATCATCAGGTAAAATTATATTTTATGCCCATCTCACTTAATATGCAAGATTATGAGGTGACGGTGAACCCTATATGTCCCCCTCTATACCCACTTAATGGGGCATCAGGGAAAATCTCTGAGAGGGTGACATTTGAGCAGAAGTCCAAACAGAGTCAGGAAGCAGACCACGCAGCTATGTGTGGGTAGAGTGTTCTGGACAGAGAGGACATCCCGTGCAAAGGCCCAGGGGTGGGCACAGAGTTTGGCGTGTTTGTGAATACCCAGGAGTCCGGCGGGGAGGAGATGGTGATCAAGAAGGAGAGAGGTAGGAAATGAAGCTGAAGAGCTGGTCAGGAGCCAGACCTCAGAGGCCACAGTAAGGAACGTGCTCTGGAAGTGATCCATAAAGAAACTTGAACTGCTTTGTGCAGACCTATTGCCATAACCAGGAGCGATTCAGGGAACCAGCCAGGAAGAAGGTGTCAGGGCAAGATTTGGACAGTACAAGCCTTTGTTTATCAAAACGCTGGGGCCACCTCTAGCACATAGGGTGCCTGAGTTGGAATCACCAAAATGTATCACCCCTCCCACCTCTGGGTGGCTGAATTATAAAAAATGTACATCCTCATCCCTGCTGATGCAGTAAGTACCAGGACTCACAGTCTGACCCTGGATGATTCCAGTCCCTACACAATTCCTCAGTTTGAAACCTTTGTGCAGTGCACTGCCTGCCCATCTGTACAGGTCATACTTGAGATGTATGTTAATTCTCAGGCTTATAACCTTTGGAAAAGGTAAGCTGTTACTTTGAGCTATATTTTTCCAGTTTTTGTTTGTTTGTTTGTTTAACCCACACCACAGAAACACACTTCACTCTTGAAATCCCTCCCTTCTGGAGGACCCAACTGTGATACTTGAGCCGAACCCCTCCAGCTCCCTGGAAATGACACAGGCGTTGGGTGCCACGGACACACCTACCGGATCAGGAGGATGTAGACCTCGTGCCGGGGCAGCTCGTACCTCTCCACAAGCCTGAGCATGGAGTATAAGCGAGGCACAGCTAGGTTGATGCAGGACACAAGGAAGGGTAGTAACAGCACGGCTCCGGGGTTCTGGTGCGTCTTCAGGAACTGTAAGGAGATAGCCAAGATGCCCACTGTGCGCTGGACCCTCTCTGCCTCACCTAGAAGACGGGCACGGTGGGGAAACCCCAAAAGGGGCTCCTCTGGGCTCAGCTATGAAGCTACCATTATTTAGTACTTACCCTGTGCCAAGCATACTGAGGCTCAGAGAGGTAAAGACACTTGCCCAGGGTCAACCAGCAAGAAAAGGGAAGACCCGAACCCAGACATTTCTGCCCCAGGGACTAAGCTCCAAGAGCCATTATGGAATTCTGCCTTCTTGTCAAGACGCCCAGGACATGGAGGATGTGCCTCTCGCAGTTGGGGCAAAAGCCTGCGTGTGCAGGTACCACAGCAAGAGGGGACCACTCATGACGGAAATTCTCTTTTCCTCTCTGTGTGATCTTGTGCATTTCCCTAGGAATCACCTGCTCTTGAGAACTGGCCTAGGAGGAGGGGGTGCCTCTGGAGGCCCACGCAGCCCCCTTGTGTGAGCGGGAGAGAGGGCCTTCCTCAAGGGAACCCCGCACCCTGGCCTGGGCCGCCCCTCGGCCAGCTGTCCTCTCTGCATGACTTGGGATAAGAGAGTCCTGTGGATCCATGGGACGCCTTGCATCCCCTTCTGAGCATCCTCAGGTCTGAGCCTGCATCTGCTGGGGACCGTTCGCAGGCGCCCCGTGCATTTCTGGAGTGTCTCTGGAGCCCCGGGCTCCCGGGGTCCCAACGCTGCCCGCCTTCCCCACTAACAGCTGCCCCGGTGGAGCCGACGCTCGGCACCTCTGAGCCTCTCCTCCCCGATTGTACAGCCGCGAGGTTTCACATAACCTCAGAGACGTCGCAAGGATTCAATGAGATCCAATAGGGCCAAGCCTGGGCCCTGGGACACAGCTGGGGACACTCCCAGGAACTGGAGTGACCAATGATTGGCGGCCACCACTTCAGATGCTGAAGCCCTGGGACTCCCTCACTCCTGCCTTCTCTCCCGCAAGCTGCTCCCCTTTGTTCAGGACCAAACAGTCAGAAGTCTTCCCACCGACACCTGCCTGGTCACAGCTTGCACCCTAGGTGGGCGTTGCCAGGGGCCCCAGGACTGTGACCCAACCTCCCCTCTTCACAGCGGACCTTAACAGGGCATGGACACAACCCCACATTTTTTATTCTGGCCTCTTTTGCAGTTTCCTCCATTTAGTTGAGACCCTATTATGTCCTAGGTCTGGGGCCAGGTGCTGGGAGAAACAGACACACAAGCAGGGGGCCTCAAAGCTGCACTTCTCAGGTTCAGAGGGGAAGGCTTTAGAGTCAGGGGTGCTCTCCTCAGCCTAGTGGGGGTACAGGTGGTGGTGAGGGCAGGCTTCCCGGAGGAGGTGACAATCATGCTAAGGTCGGGGTGGGGGGAAGTTTGCCAGGTGACAGGAAGCATAATACACTCAAGGATCTGTGAACGCACCGTTACGCATGGTTGGCACTAGATACGGGGGTGGTGGGGCACAGGCAAAAGTCAGGTCATAAAAGATCTACGAATCCTGCCCCGAGAATCGGTTTGTATTTTCTTCCCTTTACCTCTCCCTCCCTTTCCTTCCTTCCTTTTTTTGAAGAGCTGCAGATCCAACCCTGGGTCTCAGGCAAGCTTTGCAAGTGCTCTACCACCGAGCCATCCCCGGCCCTAGACTTCATATCAAGAACCGTGGGAAGCCGTTAAAGAAAGTGACGTAACCAGAGCAAAGTGCGCCCAAAGGTGGAGATCTGCACCTGGACAGAAGGAGCCCGTTACCCAGAGAACAAAGCTGCACCTACAGAAAACCCGTCCTTCCCCACGGCCACCCAGGAGACCAGGGTCAGAGCCTAAGTCATAGCATCCCGTTATCACTGAGGGTGCCGGGCACGGGGAGGTGATAATGAAGGAAGAAATGAGCACTGGATCCCGGGTGCGCAGCCAGAGGCCCCAGCTCTACAGCAGCCCAGACCCTTTGCTCCCTGCTGGGGCGCAGAGCTGAGGCCGGGAGCCAGGGAGCCGGAGCCGGGGGACTGGGCGACTGTACCCTGGTTTCCTGACGCTGACCTCAGGTCCCCCCCAGCCTCCCACCCCTTCCTCTGCCCGGGCCCCTGGCCTTCCCGCCCGTCGGGTTACCTCGGAGTTGTACTCGGCCAGGTAATAGACGGCGACACAGCAGGCGATGGCCATGCCAGTGGACACCAGCCAGGCCGCCACGTGGGCAGACAGGCGCGTGAGCTGCTGGTGGAAGGTGAGCTTGGTGTTCTCCAGTCGGATCTCTGACAGGTTCTCCTGGGAACACAGGAAGCCAGCTGAGTCCCAGGACCCTCCTGCTGTCAGCTGGTGTGTGTGTCGGGGGACGGGGACACGCTGCCCCCCCCCCCAAGAGACACACCCAGCCCAGATCCTCAGGGATGGACCTGGATTGTGGGAGGCCCCAGGGAGAAGCTCAAAACAGCCAAGAACCCCCATCCCCACATCCAACTCCGTTTCCATCTTAGAGGAACCGGTGGAAGCAACAGATGGTGACTTTGACCTTGAGGGAAACACATGAAGGTCACAGAGGTGTTCCTCGAATGAGGCTGGGTGCGCACACAGAGCAAGAAGTCATCACCTGCAACCCTCTTGTCAAAGCCCCTGCTGATGAATTCTGCTTGTTAATTCTTTTTTGTATGTTTTTATTTTGGGGAGGTGGGGGGTATTGGGGATTCAACTCAGGGGCACTCGGCCACTGAGCCACGTCCCCAGCCCTATTTTGTATTTTATTTAGAGACAGGGTCTCACTGAGTTGTTTAGTGCCTTGCTTTTGCTGAGGCTGGCTTTAAGCTCACGATCCTCCTGCCTCAGCCTTCCAAGCTGCAGGGATGACAGGCATGGGCCACCACACCCAGCTTTGCTATTTCTTTTTAATAAGTTTATTTCTTTACACCAGGGTTGCTCCATCTCCACACTATTAATATTTGGGGCCAGATAATTCGGGGGGGGGGCATCCTCTGCACTACAGAGTGCTTAATAGCTTCCCTGGTCTCTACCCCCTGGATGCCAGCAGTAGCCTGTCCCCAATTGTAGCCACCAAAAAAGTCTCCAGACATTGCCAAACATCCCTCTGAGGGGAGAAGATGTTCTAGATTGAAAACTACTGCTCAGGGGTAAAGTTTTAAACCTGGAGCTGTAGGGTCAGGAGTCCATGCCTTCAAACACTTTAACATAAAGGGCTAGGTGGCCTCCAGGAGGGCTGTACCAGGCAGAAGGCCCCCGAGTCATGCAGAAATGTCCATCTCCCCACATCACCACCAGAACCAGGTGTTATGGCTATTTTGTGTTTCTATTCTTTTTTTTTTTTTAACAAATCTCATGAGCAATTAAAAAAAAGTCATTGATTATTGCTTGATCTAAAGCAGACATTGCGGAGGAGGAGGTGGGGGGACACCGCCTGTGGAAAGACGCCTCACCCTTATCTCCGTGCTCAGACTCTTCTGTTTCAGCTTCACGGCTTTTTCGTGCGTGACAGTATAGTCCCAGCAGAAGATAAGTTTGGCGATCCCTCTGGAGTAAATGTGGGGGTTGATGAAGTTGTTCCGGAAATACTTGGCCATGCTGGAGAAAGCAGAAACCAAAGCACCCACAGGTCACTCCACCAGGCATCGGGGGGCACAGGGCTGGGACCAAGGACACCCCGCCATCATCAGTGGTGAAAGGTGACATTGGAAGAGTGTCCTGGAGCGCTGGGACAACAGACACAAAGTGAGGCCTGCCTGCCATCTGAACTCGCCCACTGGGGAATCTTTGTCCTTTGAACTGTTCCGAGTGTCAGTTTTCACACCTCGAAATGGGGATAATGACAGGGCCCACCTCAGAGATCTGGTGAGAGAGGTATGCGTTTCCTGCAGCTGCTATAACAAATCACTGCCAACGAGACAGCTTAA
The DNA here is from genome assembly GCF_001458135.2 of Marmota marmota marmota. Taxonomy (NCBI): domain Eukaryota; kingdom Metazoa; phylum Chordata; class Mammalia; order Rodentia; family Sciuridae; genus Marmota; species Marmota marmota. The sequence goes on along the minus strand of NW_026000185.1, from coordinate 13,257,990 downwards.
GATGACGCGGGTTTATGACCTTAACATTTCTGGAGGTCAGAAGTCAGAAAATCGGTCCTACAAAGCAAGACTTTGCCAGGGCCCTGGTCCTGGGAGGAGGATCTGGGGGAGAACCTGTTTCTTTGCCTTTTCCAGGTTTGGGGGGCTATCTGCATTCTCTGGCTGTAGGTCCCTCCTCAAAGCAAGAGGAGTAGCATCTCTCTCTTTCCCTCTCTGACCTCTGGTCTCCCTCTTAAAAGGACTCTGAGGGGCTGAGGATATAGCTCAGTTGGTAGAGGGCTTGCCTTGCATGCACAAGGCCCAGGGTTCAATCCCCAGCACCACACAAAAACCTGTGGGTCCATGGGGCCAGCTGGATAACCCAGGATAATCTGCCCATCTCAAGATCTTTGACTTAAACACATTCCCTTTGGGTTGGAGATTAGTAGCCAACCACAAGTCGCTAGAGGGTTTGGAACAGCAGGCACTAGAGGGCGCCATTGAGATGGTGGGGATGTCCCAGACCCAGGATGTCCTCAGCACCCGGCCTGGCGAGTAACAGGCGCTGAATCTGCACCCCTTAGTAACAACTACTGCAGAAACATTTTCTGCTTTAATAGAACAGAATGAAATGGCACTTTAGTTAGAATTATCATGCTGGTATTAAGGTCATTAGGAGCTGAATTGCTTCCAATCCCCAGCACTGCAAAGAAAATTAAAATAAAAATGAAGATGGGGACACAGGAACACAGAGGGAAGACCACTGAACACTCAGGGAGAAGACAGCTGTATTAGTCAGCTTTCCATCACTATAACACACGCCTGAAATTTAAAAAAAAAAAAAAACTTACAAAGAAAAAAGGTTTGTTTTAGCTCACACTTTGGGGAGCTTTGGTCCATGATGAGTTGGCCCCGTTGCTTTGCACATTATGGTTGTGCAGGAGGGCAGAGCAGAGCAGAACTTCCCAGTTTGTGACCAGGAAGTGAAAAGGAGACAGAGATGCGAGGGATCCCCTTTAAGGACCCACCTGAACCCTCCCGGCGGGCCCCACCTCTTAAAGTCTCCACCACCTGCCAATCACATCAAGGTGGGATCAAGCCTTTAATACCCAGGTCTGTGAGGGACACGGAAGCTCCAAACTATATCAAGCCAAGAAAATAACCTTAGAAGAAACCCATCCCGCTGACCCCTTGATCTTGGACTTCTACCTTCCAGAAACTGTAAGAAAATAAACTCCTGCTGCTTCTTAAGCCTCCCAGTCTGTGGTGCCCTGCTCCGGCCACCAGCCAGTGCCCACGGCTGGAACCCTTTTCCTGTGTGGTCTCCCACATGTACCTCGTCTCTGTCCACTGTGTCCTCATGTCCGAGTCATCTGGGTCACCCCATCTTTATTTTTCCTTAAAGGCACACAACTAACTCTGCCCAGCTCCTATTTTACATCCCAGGACCAAGAGATCCAACATCGTGGAGAAACTGGCTCCGGGGTAATGTTTTGGAGCATCTTGGATTTGGCCTGAAACTCCAGGCAGCCTCATCAGGAAAGGCGACGTCTCCGTACCTGAAGAGCAAGCTGAAGAAGCAGGTGACCAAGCAGGCCCCGATGGTGAAGAGGTACGCCAGCTGCATGTTGTAGGCCAGCCTGCTGCTCCCGTGCCGGATGGTGGAATTGGTGTAGAAGCCGTAGTACATCACCGTGTCCCTGAAGTAACCCTGACGGGGACAAGGAAGAGATCCAGGTCAGGTGCATCTTGAGACAGAGGTCAACGACGATGGTCCTCAGACCTGACCTCTTCGTCTGCAGTTAATCTGGGCCAATCAATTTAGACATTGGTATCAAAGGGGAATCCTTTCCAGAACTCTTCCTCCCTCCCTCTCTCTCTCTCTCTCTCTCTCTCTCTCTCTCTCTCTCTCTCTCTCTCTTTCTTTGTACTAAAATTGAATCCAGAGGTGCTTAACCACTGAGCCACATCCCCACTCCTTTAAAAAAACATTTAATTTAGAGACAGGGTCTCACTGAGTTGCTTAGGGCCTCTCTAAGTCACTGAGGCTGGCTTTGAACTCAAGATCCTCCTGCCTCAGCCTCCTGAGCTGCTGGGTTGACAGGCGTGCGCCACTGCGCCTGGCTTCCAGAACCCTTAAGGACACCCAAATCTGCAGCTGCTCAAGTCTCGTATATTAAATGGCCACTGTATTTGCACATAACCTGCCCCTATCTTCCCATCTGCTTTAAATGATCTCACCCATCATACTGGATACAATGTCTATGCTATGTAAATAGTTGTTACAGTATACGATTTAGGGAGTAGAGGAGAAAACAGTGTATACGTGTTCCAAACAGATGCAATTTTTTTTTTTTTAAATGCTTTCAACCTTCAGTTGATCAAATCTGAGGATTCGGAACCCGGGGATTTGGAAGATCGACTGTTTTGCCAGAAAAAGGGCTCCCACGTCCACGGAGAACCTAGAGGGAGGTTTTCTCACTAGGCTCCCAGAGTGAAGAAGAGTCTCCAAACCAACAGAACCTCACAAGGAAGGTGCTGGTTTCACAGACAGACGGGCAGCAGGACAGACCGGCCTTGTGGACCTCTGCCAGCTGCTGAATACGAGGGCCACACGTATTTAATAGAAAACGATTTAAGCCTTTAGGTCTACGCTGCAGTTTACAGAAAATGAGAAACCGGTTGGAAGGAACACAAGGAAATAATCAAATAATCTTGGAAGGTAGGATTTCAGAGCCTACAGAACAACGGGCACAGTTTCTATAATAAAGACAATGTCCAGAAAAGGCTCCCTGGGGTTGGGAGACTGTTCTAGATTCATACAGATTTAACGGGGGGCGGGGGGGGGTAGATATCCAGTGTGATCTTTGGATCGTGGTCAGAGCACGCTCTGAAATTTCCCTCAATTTGGGGGAAAACTGGAAAAATGTGAATATGGTTTGATTTTTAGATAACGTTCATCTTTAACCCTGTTGAACGTGATGATGGGATTACGACGGCCCTGTGCCCTGATTTTTCAGAGATGCACGCTGAGGAACTTCAGAGTGAAATATCCTGATGTCTGTAATTTACTTTAAGATGCTTCCCCAAACAATAAGAGAAAGCAAATATGGCAACTCTAAATCTACGTAGCACGTAGAGGAGTATTTACCGTACCTCTCTTTACTCTTCTGTATACTTTGAAATGTCTCCTAATAATGAATTCTTCTTATACACAAAACGTACATGGTAACGAAAACATGAAGGATCAATTAACACAATAATTCTATTTTAGCATTAAAGGAAAATGCTTTTTAGGGGTTTTGTTTGTTTGTTTTTGGTACCTGGGATTCAACCCAGGGGTGCTTAACCACTGAGCCCCCCATCTCCAGCCTTTTTTATTTTGAAACAGGGTCTTGCTAAGTTGCGTAGGGCGTCACGGTTGCTGAGGCTGGCCTTGAACTTGCAATCCTCCTGCCTCAGCCTCCCAAATTGCTGGGACTACAGGTGTGTGCCTGGGCTTGCCGGGCATGAACTTGGGGTCCAGGAAACGCAGGACTTACCGCCCCCGTAAAAAACTCCAGCCCCGTGAACTGGAGTGTGTTCTTCTGGGCCACTGTCAGCTGGGGAATAACCAAGAAGCTGAAGTTCACGATGAAGGAGAAAATGTTGAACTTCAAAAGCCACCTCAGAAAGCTGAAATAGGAGAGGACACTGGTTCCAAACTTGCCTCCGATGACCTTGAGCGTCTTCTGCCACAGGCTGGTGGTGTTGAGGAGCTCAGAGATGCTGTTCTTGGATCTCCGGTAGACCTGGAGTTAAGGGTGCCAGGCAGGGGGGTTGGGGTTCACTCAGGTATCTCCCGAGTAGGGTCCCTCCTGGCACAACCAGCCACCGACCCCAGAGCCTTCCACAGGGCCCCACACCATGCTCTGCATGTTGACAAAGTTCATCTCCTTTAAGCCTCATTCATCTCTGAGGTTCTGCTATTGTGACTTTCCCAGGTTTGCTGAGGCTGGCCTTGAACTTGCGATCCTCCTGTCTCAGCCTCCCAAATTGCTGGGATTACAGGTTGAAGAAGATGATGCTCCCAGTGGCCAAGTGGGCCACCGACCTCAGCGTCCTCCTAGACCTTCCCTATGTCCACCTTTGCTCCCAGTGGCTCTGGGCAATGACGTCTCTCTGACTCCATCCTTCTATCCTCACTCTTGCCCCTCCCTGTTTTCACCCTCTTGCTGTGCTGGTTTTAGTATTTAGTATACCTATTATACCCACATTTACTGCAGCACTGTTTACAATAGCTAACCAACCCAGAACCAACCCAGCAGTCCTATGACACAGAACCACCCCAGCAGTCCATCGACAGACGAATAGATTAAAAAGAAAAAAATGTGGTATCTGCCCAATGGAATACTATTCAGCCACAAAGAAGACCGGAATTCTGTCATTTGCAGGGGGAAAAAAAAGGTAGAACTGGAGGACATTATGTCACGTGAAATAAACCAGACACAGGAAGAAAGGCACTGCAGGCTCTCGCTCATAGGTGGAGACTAACGTAAATTGTGGAGTGCCACCCATAAAGCTACTTGAGTGGTCTTTTACTCAGTACCAAACCACGGGGGACTTAGGTCTCCCCCCAGGGACCATCGTGGTATTCCCGTGTGCAGATTCAGGGCGTGAGATCTCTGCCCACCCCCATCAGTGGGTCAGCTCTCGTGCTCTGGAGTTGGGCGTGACCCAGGGGAACTGGACAGCCCACCCCCTACCTTATTGGGCAAAGAACACTCCATGGAAAACCTTTGATGTCCCCCGTATAAATAAAGCCAGCGTGGGCTCCACTGCTCCCTCCTTCCGTGTGGAAGCTCCATCCTTAAGATCCAAGAGCCTTCCTGTCCTCACTGGAAAAAATTACTTCCCGTGGACTGTGGGGTTTTCCGCCCTTTTCTCTTGATTAGCTCGCGGCCGGCCTGCCTTGCACAGGGGAACCCCAGTTCCCCAATTCTGAACGTAGAGGAGTGATTGCTAGGAGCTGGGAGGCTTTGGGGGAGGAAGAACAAGGAAAGGTCAGATAACAGGGAGACAGAGTGAGCTGTGCTGTCCCTAGCCCAGGGGGTGACTGCAGCTGACAATGGCCTATTGGGTGGGTCCTGAGGAGACAGGAGCTCAAAGGCACCGAGGAGAAAGGAATGATGAGGAGGGGCGAGGGGCAGAGTTCAGTGGCAGGGTGTGGGCTGAGTGGGCAGCTGGCCCTGGAGGAGGAGAAATAAAAGGAAGGAAGGAAGAGAAGAAAAGTAAAGTGGGAGGGAAATGTCCCTATGCACACAGTATGTCTTTCCATGCTGATCAGAACATAAGATTCAATTCTAAGCTGAGCGCAGTGGCACACGCCTGTCATCCCAGCGGCTCGGGAGGCTGAGGCAGGAGGATCGCGAGTTCAAAGCCAGCCTCAGCAACTCAGGGAGGCGCTAAGCAGCTCAGTGAGACCCTGTCTCTAAATAAAACACAAAATAGGGCTGGGGATGGGGCTCAGTGGCTGAGGGCCTCTGAGTTTAATCCCTGGTATCAAAAAAAAAAAAAAAGAAAGAAAGAAGAAAAAGAAAAAAAGATTCAATTCCAAAAAAGACTCACCAGAGAGAAGGTGTGCAGACACCGGGTGCAGCAGGCCACCTCCAGGGCACGGGGACCCTGTTTGCTCTTCTCTTTGTCAACCACTTTCCTGTCGGGAATGGGAGGAGACAATGAGAGACCCACTGTAACTCACCTTCAGGAGGGGCTGCGGCTGGGTGGGGGGCTGCCTGTAGGGCCAGCTGCTGGGAGGGGGCGGCACAGCCGGGGGCACAGCAGGCCTCCCTGTGCCCAGCCCTCCGTGGAGAAGGAAAGAATGTAGCTGGTGCAGGGACCCCCAGCCAGGCCCCCCTGGAAGGCACTGCCTCCTCTCCAGGCCTCCTTCACGCGCCCACACCCCAGTCCAGGGAGTGGGTGAGTCTCCAGCCCCTGGGGAGAGGCGGGCCTCCTTGGATTATCTGGAATGTTCCACAAGGAATATTTGTCTCTCCTCCTGCATTTATTGATCTCTCCTCTGAGGTTCGCATGAAATCGGGTTCAGATGGACAGTCCTCCGGTCCTTACCTCAGCTTTCTCTTCTCTTCCATGGTCCTGGGCTGGTTCCTGATGGCCTTGATTCTGTCCCTGGATGTCATGGGGATCAGGGATGCTATTAACTTTTGTCCTGCCAAAGGAGACACATGGAGATTCGTTTCTTTCTTTCTTTCTTTCTTTTCTTTCACAGGGTTGTAAACATTTTAAAACCTGCTGCTGATGTTAGATCACATTCTTATAAAGAGCACAAGGAAAGAGAAAAACAGGGACCCGAGGATCCCCAAGTCCACGATGGAGAACCGCAAGAAGACCAATAAGTCTGTTCAGACTCAGAGCCAAAGGAATCGACGATGTGGGGCTGCCTCTCAACTCAACCCTTCTCTCCTGTCACAAAAAGACAATATTCAGGGAAGCCACCGGGATCCCACCGCTCCCTCCGCCTGCCCGTCTCTCTCCCTTAAACATCCACATGACCTCCTTGGGCCCGTGGGCTCCAGGCCCAAGTGACTTCTTCTCCTCCCCTGACTATGTTCATCGGCCCGTCCAACCCCTCCTCCTCTCCACTAGCTCATGTTTCCATTTCCCATCAACGTGGTGGACAGGGCTGGTCACCTACTCCCAAAGTCATCCCCGATATGTGAACACAATCCCGACTGTTACCCCACCCCCTGGGCAAGTCCCCGAGCTCCCTCAGGACAGGCCCACCTCCAAGCTAGTGGGCAGGTCCCCGTTATCCTCAGCCAATCCCAAAGGGCCTGTCCCCCTTGCAGGTAACTGGATCCGTCACAAGCTTGGGGCATATTGTTGGCCAGTGTTCTCCAAGAGGTAGGAAGTTAAGAAGTTTCTGGAAAAGGTGTTTCTCCCTTCTATTCAAAGAAGCCCCAAACAGGGCTGGGGGCGTAGCTCAGTGGTACAGCTATGGGAGATGCTGGGTTTATCCCCCTACCAGAAAAAAAAAAAAAAAAAAAAGTAAATTGGGCCAGGTGTGATAGCAGCACATGCCCCAAATCCCAGTGACTTGGGAGGCTGAGGCAGGAGGATCGCAAGTTCAAAGCCAGCCTCAGCAACTTAGCGAGACCCTGTGTTAAAAAAGTTAAAAGGGTTGGGGATGTGGCTCAGTGGTTCAATGCTCTGGGTTCAATCCCTGGTACAAAAAAAAGAAAAAGAAAAGAAAAGAAAGGAAGAAAGGAGATTGGGAGGCTTCCCTGCTACCTGCTCAGCAATTTCCCAGCAGATGATACCTTGAGCAGTTTCATGGGAAGCGCAAGGAGTGTCTATGCCCGGGCATTCTGGGCTGTGATGGGTCTGAGACATTGATTCCTTCAAAGCAGTTGACAACTGTAATAACTGGTGGTGCTTCGTGTCACTGCCACGTCTGACCACCTGAGAGTCCACCCTCTCGATGTCGGGGAGCGGTGACACCCTGCCGAAGCCGGGCTTCACCCATGTCCTTTCTGGAAAAATCTGATTGGAGGACGGACGGCTTTCGGCCCCAGAGGGCACATTCTCTACCTCTACGACGATTTCGTTTACCCAGTCATCCGACAGCATCTCTCGCTTCCTGCTGGCTGGGTCCTGCAACCCGGGTGCGGTCTTCAGAGACCTCACGCAGCGGTCACACCAGCGTGGCCCAGACCCAGCCGGGGGAGAGTGGCTGCCATCACAAAGGGATGCTCCATTCACACTTTTCCAAAGCCAAGACCAGACCACTGAAGCCAGCCCCCCCACCCTCCAACAAGTCACAAGAGAACTCCCCACATCTGGCCCCTGAGGGGGGTCTCCTCAGAAGGAGTTGTGTTCTCCTGCAGAGAATTCTATCTTGGTAGCTAGGTAAGAAATTAGAAACAGAATCCTTCATTGGAGACAATGGGATTCTAGAAACAGAGGACAGACATTCTTTTGATATCTCATAATCAAAGGGCGACTTTCACAGCCAGTGGTGGTGGGACACACCTGTAATCACAGCGGCTCAGGAGGCTGAGGCAGGAGGATCGCTCATTTCAAGGCCAGCCTCAGCAACTTAGCAAAGTCTCTAAATAAAATATCAAAATGGGCTGGGGATGTGACTCAGTGGTTTAAGTGCCCCTGAGTTCAATCCCCAGTTCCAAAAAAAAAAAAGGCAACTTGTTTTTTCTTTTTTAGTTTAATTGTTTGGTCTAGAACTTATAGTTTTATACATTTATATAAAAACCAGATATGTTGATACTGTTCCAATGATTCTCTCCTGACTGCCTCTGATGATGGACACAGCTGTCTGTCTGCTTCTCGGTATCCATTCTTTTTTTCTCCTATGAGCAGGAATTACATTTCCTGAGTGGACGTGGGATTCTCCCAGCTCCCTTTGCAGCTAAGAGTGGACAAGTGACCCACTTTCAGGCATGTGACCTCAGGAATGCTCTTTAAAGGGGATAGTGTACCTGGCTTCGCTTCTGCCCTTTACCATGCCCCTCTTGTACCTGGGGGCATCATCTGAGTTATTTAACAAGAGGTTAAATATTCACCTGCTAAAGATGGTGGAGAAAGCTACAGGGGAGTTTCAGTCCTCGAAGACATCACGGGGAAAAAAATACTTTGGACTTTCTCCCTCTACTCTTCTTGTTACAGGAGAAAAAAATCAATCCCTTTATTGCTAAATCCATTGTTCCATTTTAATGCCAGACACCTGAACACACTTCCCACCCAACAGATTTAGACATCACCTAGGTCAGCTTGTTGATGGGATAGTTGGAGGAGGGTGGTGCAGAGAGAGGAACTGAGACCCCCCTCCCGTCACATTCTTTAAATGGGAGGATTGGACTAGAACTCAGGGACTCTCACTAGTGAGGATGATTGACAGTAATGATTCCTGCTGATTCTGCAGGTCAAGTACTTCAAGTAAGAGCGTATCATCACATTTTCCCAATCACCCTGTGAAGTTGGTACTATCGTCAACCCCCTCTTAGAGCTGAGAAAACAGAGACTCACCGGGTGCGGTGGCGCATACCTGTCATCCCAGCACCTTGGGAGGCTGAGTCAGGAGGATCTCGAGTTCAAAGCCAGCCTCAGCCAAAGCCAGGCGCTAAGCAACTCAGTGAGACCCTGTCTCTAAATAAAATACAAAATAGGGCTGGGGATGGGGCTCAGTGGTCGAGTGCCCCTGAGTTCAACCCCTGGTCCCATCCTCACCCCCAGAAGAAAAAGAAAATAGAGGGTCAACGGGGTTAATTTACCTAGGCTCACAAGCCATCAAAGAGTCATACCTAGGTGGGTCTGAACCCAAAGCAGGGGCTCTTGATCACTTCCCCTTGGCCCCATCCTGTTACAAGATGCCACTGCGACATTCATTCTTTAATAAGTGAATAAGTATCTATGAGTGCCTACTGCATGCCAGGGGCTTCTGGGGGCACAGCATAATCCATCTCAGTGACACCCTGTCATGAAGCTGTCCACCAATTAATTGCACAAGGTTTGAAAATCAGAAGCAATGCAAGGCAAAAAGAGCAAAGAAAGCCACATCTTCTATTTCTTTATTTACTTTTTGTTTTTTTGGTTCCGGGACTGAACCCAGGGGTGCTTAACCTCTGAGCCACATCTCCGGCCCTTTTTATGTTTTATTTTGAGACAGGGTCTCTCTAAGTTGCTTACAGCCTCTCTAAGTTGCTGAGACTGGCCTCGAACTTACAATCCTCCTGCCTCAGTCTCCTGAGCCACTGGGATTACATGCATGAGCTCCATGCCTGGCTCCCTGTGCCTTTTAAGTGTCCTTCTACCGGAGACCCTGAACCTCATGCTGGCCCCACAGAGCAGTCTTCAGGAGGCCAAAGGCCCCCCTCTCACCGATGGTTAAAGCCATTCTACGCTCCAGTGAGTCTAGAGTGCGGTTGTTATTTATATCCACGTGGGTTTCCCTCCCAGGCAGCAACACCTAACCACTGTGAAAGATACATGCCCCCTTGAGAAGGTTCTGGAAGGATGAAGTTCAGGATTATCCATCGCCTATGGGGCTGAAAGTGGAGAGACAGTTTTAAGTCATGGAGTCTCTCAATTTGCATTATTATGGAAAGATCCCATTAATTTATTCCTTCTGATTCACAGGCTTAACATTTTGGTACCAGTATTCCTGTTTCCTTCTCCTCTGTGCCACAGTTACTTGGTCTTTGCCTCCAATCTTTGGGACCCCACACAGCAATCCTCAGCTTTCCTAATTGACTTCAAAGACTCCCATCTGTCACTAGCCTGATTCCAACTCAACCGTCACATTAATGGATGATCATTCAGAAAAACAAAAAAAAATTTTTTTTTTTGATCAGAGCACCTTGTCCCCACCAACACAGACAATAGCCACAGGACAGACAGGTGACCCAGTCTCGTCTCCTATGACACATGGAGACGTCTGGGTGTCTGTGCTCCTAATAGGCTGGTTAGAGTCTTTGTCCACATGGATGAACAGACGGGGAGAAGGAAGGGCCTTCTACTGAGGTAGCTGGGCCAAGGGGGGTCTGTGTGGCCCATGGCCTGACGCTGAAGCTTATAGAGAAGCTGGGTCAAGCAGAGGCAAACACTGGGCGGGCAATGAGCGAATCAGGTGGCACTGAGCACTGCGTTCAGATTCGGAAGCCCTGGTCTCCCTCAAAAATTAACCCAGCAGATAGCTCTAAAGTCCCTTTACCTGTTAGGCGCTGCGGGAGGTTTTTTAAGTGGCTCCACGCCCTTCCCACCACATGAGCCAATAAGTTCCCTCTGGGCTACCTCCCTTTGGAATTGGGTTTCTGTCGCTTGCAACCAGAAGATTCCTAATGAAGACACCTGGATACCCACAAGAGCTAAAGCCACACGTCTAAAGACACCACCAAGGACTGGGGGTGTTGCTCTGGGGTGGGGCACACGCTTAGCATGTGCAAAGCCCTGGCTTCAACCAGAACCCAGTACAGAGAGGGAGAGAGAGGGAAATGCACTATGCCAACTCAGCAAGCGTTGCCCCACTCCTCCAGCCCAGGAACGGCCATTGCTGGATCTCCAAGTTGCCTTGAGCCGTCTCCTTCCCCAGGGCTGATGTCCGTTCCTGCTCCATTAACTCTTACCTTCAGGTGACTTGTGCCAATCACCTGCAGACAGCGGTGGGTTTCCATAGGCACAGACAGGGCCACCTTCGCCCACATACGCAGGGTTCACTGGAATGAAGAGGAGGAAGGCACGGCAGGTTATTCCCAGCCCACCCAAGGGTCCTGAGCACGAGGTGGTGATGAGGCGCGAGCCCTAGCTGGTCACGGTCCCTAACACTGAGACCTGGTCTTCGAGGTTCCTACAGACCCATGGCTGGGAACTCAGGTGGAAAATAGTATAAAACCAGACAAATAATACGATGGAGCATAATCAGCCTGGACCAATGGTGTTCTTTCGACTCTAAGCCATGGATCAAAAGAATCGTCACCCTGGGACCCGGGACACACGTACACTGACATAACTGAAAAGCAAGTTTCAAAAAACTGAACTTTGAAGGCCTAAGCTGCACTCGGACACGTTCCTACTCGATTCTATTCTTTTCTATGTCAATTTCTAATTTTATTTTAATTCTATTTCACTGAAAAAAAAATTCCTTGTGCAACTTGGTAATGAGTTGCAACTCAAGAGTCTGAAAGACGCTCAAGGAGGTGAGGGCAAAGGTTCCTTCCAGGTGCAGAGCTTCCTGATGACGCATGAATGGACAAAATGTGGAGTACTTCCTTGGGGACGGAGTCCAATCTCAGCATGTACATGATAGTGTCACATTTCAATATTTATTTTCTGTCCATGATAAACATTAAAGGTAACCTCCTCCATTGAGAAAACAGATCACCTGTCGATGGGGACAGTGTGTAAAATTACATTGCGGAACGTTCTGGAACTTCTTGTTTGGGAATGATTCCCAGTCCTGTTCCTTACCAGCTGTTTGTTACTGGGCATGTTACTTAACATCTCTGAGCTTCAACATCTTAATTTCTAAAGTAGGGGTAAATAATATAACTTTCACATAAGGTAGTTGGAATTGAACCAGCTAATACATATAAAGTGATTAATCCTGGAACATAATAAAATGTTATTATGTATTAACTATTGTAGTCAATTAATTGTTGTTCAGTAAATATTATGCCTCACCCCACCTGGGCCACCTCCATTGATGTTGGGCTTGGTGGTAGGATTTTCTTTTATGAAAATAACACAGCAGATGTGACATGGCAGTTCTAAGCCAATGCTATAAAATCATTGTGAGTTTCTGCTTGCTGCTTCAAGCAAATCCAACTTATGCCATGGGAAAAAAATGCCCCGGGTAGCTCACCAGTCCGAGAAGAAGGACACTAGGTCTAATCAGAACACATGACCTGGAGCTAAGCACAGCCAAACTCAACCCAGTGCAACCCAAACCCAGCCAACCCTGCAGATGTTAGTGAGAAATAAATTTATTGTATGTTTATGGTATGAGTCTGGTTTGGGGGATTGTTTGTTACACAGCATTCCTAGGGTGAGTGCTAACTGACACAGTTCATGTAGTTGCTTCTATTAATTCAGTTAACATTACTCATGCATCTAGTTTGTGCCAGGCACTAGGAAAACCACCTAGAACCTTAGAAGAGACACACACAAATATGGGAATATGGCTTCTTCTCCTTTTCCTTCTCCTCTTTTTCATCTTTTACAATTCTGGGTATTGCTCTACCACAGAGTCACATCCCCAGCCCCGTTTTGTATTTTTATTTTAGAGACAGGGTTTCATTGAGTTGCTTAGTGTCTCACTTTTGCTGAGGCTGGCTTTGAACTCATGATCCTTCTGCCTTGGCCTCCCCAGCCACTGGGATTATAGGCGTGCAAAATAGAAAATAAAAGGGCTGGAGATGCAGTTCAGTGGTTAAGTGCCCTGGAGTTCAATTCCCAGTACCAAAAAAAAAAAAAAAAGAATGAGTAGGTGATTGTCAAGGGCTACGACTTTAGTTCTACAAAGAAGTCCAGGGAAGGAAGCCACACTTGATGGCTTTTTTCTTTTCTTTTTTTTAAGATTTTAATTTCCAGTGTTCTCTACAGCTAGGTGGTCAGAAATCTGCATGTACCCTGCAGTATCCTCTGTAATGCAGGGCAAATAAAGGGTCCAGCTTCGAGCTGGAGAGCCTGGATTCCACTCTTGGCTCTGTGGGTTTGGTGGCTGGGTGACTCCCATCAGTCAAGGCAGAGTGCCAGGCTTTGGGTGGTGGCCGTGCAAGTCAATGAAAGGCAAGTGCTCAGCAGGGTCTCAGGGCAGAGAAAACCCTCAGTCCTGCTCAGAACATTCCTCTGCCAGCAGTGTTTACTGATCTTTCCCCATTATCCACCCACCCTGGAGACTTTGTAGTCGGTCCCCTCAATGCCCCCCCTCCCCCAGGAAAACTTAATACCACAGGAGCCTGTGTATCTATTTACGTATTCTCTGTGTGTAGGAGCTTTAAAAAAAATGATATGTTTAATAACAAAACATAAAAATAATATATTTTCCCCTCTGGCTTTTCAAGAACAAACCGCCCCTCCACTCTCCTCGGGATGACTACTGCCTTCTATGGAGAATGCATGGCACGAAGGTCTGGAATATTCCTGAGCTGAACTACTGAGGTTTGGACTCCCAAATGGATATTTCCCATGCAAATGTGTTCCAGTGCTTCCCATTAGTACAGAGGGTCTCTGAATCATTATTGGATCTTTGGATTCTATGTGGGTGGGAAAGTGCTTTGCATGCAGTAATGCAAATTTTGAATTTTGAGGGCTGGGGATGTAGCTCAGTGGTAGAGTGCTCTCTTGGCTGTGTGTGAGGCCCTGGATTCCATCCTCAGCACAAAGGAGGAGGAGCTGGGGGGGCAGGAGGAGGAGGAGGAGGAGAGGGAGGAGGAGGAAGAGGAGGGGGAGGAGAGGAGAATACTGAAACTTTCCAGGCTAGAATACGATGCGTGATTCCAGATGCTGGGCAGCGGCAGCAGTTCGCAGCTCCCATTAGCTCCTGTGATCACAGGGGCACAGCACTGTACTGTATGCTGCGTAGCTGGGCTGAGTATTCCCTAGGTCAGGTATATGCAGCCTCAATCATTGATGAGGATTTCTCAGGACGTGACCCCATCATGGGCCAGCGAGCATGTGTCCATGGAGGTATATCCTGACCATCCTCTCTGCCTCCTCAAAACTCCCAGCCTCCGAGGCTGGTCAGGCCTCCCTCTGCACCTCCCAGCACGGCTGATCTAGGTCGAACCCCCCTCCCCTTCTGGCCCCCACAGGCTCTAGATTCCCGTAACACTGCCTGGGTTTTTCCTCTTTTATCATGAACTAGTTTCTCCAAAGAAGCAAACAGTTCCTTTTCCCACCTGGAAGGTAAGAATGTGGATTTGCCAGCCTCCCAAACTATAAGCTAAATAAACCTCTTTTTTTAGGCCAGGCACGGTGGTACACGCCTGTAATCCCAGCAACTTGGGAGACCGAGGCCAGAGGATCGTCAATTCAAAGCCAGCCTGGACAACAGAGTGAGACCCTGTCTCAAAATAAAAATAAGTAAAGGAATCGATAAGGGCTGGGGGTGTAGCCCAGTGGTAGAGAATCTTGGGTTAAATTCCTAGGACTACAAAAATAAACAAATAAATAAGTAAAAGATATATAAACCTCTTTTAAAAATAAAGGTCCCAGCATCAGGTATTTTACTAAAGCAACAGAAAGTGGACAATTATAGGAGTTTTTTTACATAGTTGTTTTGTTTGTGTGTGTGTGTGTGTTTCTGTTTTCTTTGAAAACTCTCAGGATCTCATCATGCTGAGCCTGTTCCTACCATAACCACCATGGGCTAATGTTAGGGTCTGTAAACAAGTCTGGATGGCGCCTGGCATTTTGCCAGAGGGAGTGGTTTGTGAAGTAACGCCAGCGAGCCATTAAGTGTGGAGATTCCTTATTGGTTGACTGCTGTATCTAGTTTAAGTTAATTAAGATAAGCTGTGTGGAATGTATATATACCCCTCCTGTCCTACAATAAACGGCTCCCACTCCTGCTGTATCAATGTACACAAGTTGCTCGTCACCCCCCAGTTATTTTGCTGCAGCCGGACTGTGGCAGGCCAGACTGAACTTCAGCACCTTGGGTGGGCACAGGGTGAACAGGCTTCCATTTTTCACATGCCTTCCCTGGCCTACTTTGGTAATTGATGACACGTGGCTTCCCTGGACAGAGTTCCCAACTCTTGTGTCTAAGGAGAGTGTTTGAGGCGGGAGGGATGAGCCAACTCTTCTATTGCTATGACTGCTTAATGATAGCCTCCTGAGCCCACTGGATTTTATTTCCTTCCCAGAGTGCGATCCTCCTGTTAAGACGCCCTTACCATAGCCCTTTCCAGGAGCACCTGGCAGAGATGGGTCGCGTGGATCTGCCATCTCCATGGACGTCATTTCAAAACTTCCAGGGTAATCTTCACTCTCTCTCCTAAGGACGCCCAAGGAGGCATTACTCCTGCAATGGAATGAGGGCAGGGTTGAAGATGTTTTACTGAACACTGTAAAATCTCAAAATATGGGTCACCATCCATCCAGTAGTGTGGTGAGGACAGCTGTCCGTCTGTCTGTCCATGAATCCATCCACCCATCCATTCACTCATCTACCTATCAATCCATATACCACTCATCTATTCATCTACTCATTCATCTGTTCATCCATTTACCCACTTATCCATCTATCCATCCACCCATTCATCCACTCATCCATCCATCCATCCATCCATCTATTCATCTATCCATCTATCCACCCATTCATTTATCCACCCATCCACCCATCTATCCATCCACCCATCTATTCATCCATCCATCCATCCACCCATCCATCCATCCATCCATCCATCCATCTATCCATCCATCCATCCATCCATCCACCCATCCATCCATCCATCCACCCATCCATCCATCCATCCATCCACCCATCCACCCATCCATCCATCCATCCATCCACCCATCCACCCACCCACCATCCATCCATCCCACAAATGCTGACTGAAAGCCAACAATATGTGAGGCATGGGCTGGGCAGTGAGGGCACCAAGAGAAAGACCCGGGGTATTTGCCCCCAAGAGACTCCCAACACAACCTGGCACAGCTTCTTAGAGACAGCAATGAGTAATTATAATACAATCAGAAATTAGTGAGTATCAGGAGACAGGTCCAAGGAATTCAGAAGAAGGAGAGAGGAATTCTGGCTGGGAGTTTTAGAGGGAAATCTTCATGGAAAAGAGACATCTGAGAGGAGACTGGAAAGATAAATTCATATCTCACACAGGGGAGGGCATTGCAAGTATAAGAAACAGCATAAATAAAGGCATGAGGCCAGAAACTGTTGAATACATAAAGGGAAGGCTATAAAAATCAATTAACCTGTGGCAAAAATTGTTGATTTTATGTATACCATTTCCCAAGCCCCATCCCAGACAATTGAATCAGAAGCTCTGAAGGTTGGGCTCGGGCATCTGTATTACGTTTAAAGTTCCCCAGGTGATATAATAATTCTGAGGATCAGTCAAGGTCAAGAGCCAGAGACCTGGAGTGTAGGGTTCAGACAGGAAGAGGACAGGAGAAATAGATGAGTGATTGGGCTAGCCTTGGGCTGCAGTCCTCTGTTAGCACAGTGTATCCTCCTTCATACGGTGCAGTAGATAAGAAGTGTGGCCTTTGTCCCCCAGGCTATGGGGACCCAAGGACTATGCAAAGCAGAGGAGTGACAGAATCAAAGGTGTATCTTAGAATGATGACTCAGATAGCTGGGCAGAAGACTAAGGGGGACATTTTGACCTGAGCAAGCTAATCCTGCTATTTACGTCCTAAAGGCGTTTGACTCCGCACACCCAAATCCTAGAGACAGACATAAACCACTGCTTTTAGTGACTTCATAAATATCACTGGTAAAAACAGTATCAGTTAAAATTTCATATGGGGTCTGAGGGGGCAGCTCAGGGGCAGAGCACTGGCCCAGCATGTGCAAGATCCTGGGTTCCATCCCCTGCACGACGATAAATAAACAAAAATAAAACAAATTTTCAGAGGACAAAATTTGTTATAGTTTTTTGTTTTTGTTTTTGTTTTTTTTTAAAAACCTGACTAAAGTTTCTTGCTTGATGTTCACTGTTGTTAAAATGAACATCAAAAAATTTCATCCAGGGAGAATTCAATTTGGCAGAACCAAATCACTCGAATAAATGCTATCAGTGCCAGAACTGCAAAAGTTGACAGAAGTTCAAAATCCTTTAAAGAAAATTTAGATCTACAGCATCTAAACCAGGGAAAATTAGATTTGGTGTTTTTAAGTGACCTTAAAGAGATTTGGGTGTGGTGGCACATTCCCTTTCATCCCAGGTACTTGGATGACTGAGGTGGAAGGAGGGCAGATTGGAGGCCAACCAGGGCAATTTAGCAAGACACTGTCTCAAACCAAACAACAACCAAGTGCGGTGGCACATGCCTATAATCCCAGCAATTATGGAGGCTGAAGCAGGAGAATCCCAAATTCAAAGCCAACCTCAGCAATTTAGTGAGGCCCTAAGCAACTTAGTGAAGTCATAAGCAATTGTCTCTAAATAAAATATTTTTTTAAAGGGCTGGGGATGTGACTAAGGAGTTAAGCACCCCTTGGTTCAATCCCTGGTGCCAAGAAGAAAAAAGAAAAAAGAAAAAAACAACTATAGAGGTAAATGACTAAGTCACTTGCAGCGACAAGGAAGAGGTAGAGAGTAAGGAGGTGATCCAGGCAAGAGGTGGAAAGATTAAGTTCAGGTAAGGACTTTGAGCCTCAGACTGACAGTTGATGGCCCGGGTGATATGGACAGGTAGGTCTGACAGTTTCACAACTTCAGGCTATAGAAACCTTAATCAAATACCCATCCATAATCAAAGCCACATAATGGAACTCCATTGACTTGTTGATCTAGCAGTCAGTCCCACCAATGAAGGGGTATATTTGAACTTACCTCCTGGTCATTTCCCGGGTCTCAGAAGGGCCATAACCATGAATACTCTCGGCTCCTGGGTAATCAGGTTCCCCAAAAATGTTTGGAGAATTCCGATAATCCTCAGCACTGGGATAGTCTGGTTCCCCCCAAATGTGTGGAAAGTTAGTTTGATTCTCAGCACCTGGATAATCAGGCTCTCCCGGGTCGTCTATATATGAATTGATTCTGGAACCAGCAGGTTCTTGATTCCTTCTTGAGCCTGGATGGTTGGAATTGGCTCTGGGGCCAGAATGGCTAGAGTTGTCCTGTGCTCCGGGGTAGTCAGGATTTGCCAGGGATCCCAAATAACCTGGGTTTATCCTGGAACCTGGGTAGTTTCCACTACTTCTGGAACTTGCAAATTCAGCATTTCGTTGAGATCCAGGGTAATCTGGTTCTCTGGATGAGCCTGGATGGTATGGCTGGCTCTGAGATTCAATATAATCTGGCTCTGGCAGAGATCTGTGATAGTCTGGACTTGTTCTGGAATCTTCAGAATAGGGATTGTTCCTGGCACCAGGATAATCTGGTTTATTTGGAGATCCAGGATAATCTGGTTCTGTGAGAGACACAGGATAGTCTGGATTTGTTCTGGAGCCTGCAGAGAATGGATTGTTCCTGGTGCTGGGATAGCCTGGATTGTCCTGAGGACCTGAGAAGTCTGGATAATCGTGAGTTTTTAAATGCCCTCGAGTACAGCCTTGAGACCTTGAATAGTCAGGGTGCTCTGTGTTGCCGTTGAGGCTGTTATTCCTGTAGTAGGCTGACATGATGGCACAGACTCTCTACCCCAGAGTGTTAAAACGTTCCTGTGTTTGTAGTCCCTTTGGGATTTTTTATAAACCTGAAAAAAAAAAAAAAAAAAAAAAAAAAAGGAAAAATTAAGATTTTTTTCCCCGCTTTCTTCTTTGCAAAGATTGCTGGTTATCTTCCAGTTATCTCTTCTCACATAGCTGGGTGCACAGCTGCCTAGAGCAAAGACCATGTTTCCCAGGCTCCTTTGCACCAGCTGTGGCCATGACAGAGGTCAGTGGGATGTGAGTGGATGCAATTTATGCAACTTCCAGATTGTGCGGTTAAAGGGAAGGGTCATTCCTCCCTGTCTAGGCCTCCTTACTTCCTGTGGACTGGTTGTGGATATGTGCAGCATGGAGCATGCACACTAAGGCAGCATCTGCTGCAGGGACAGCAGCACTGTGTGTGGAGAGAGCCTGGGTCACCTGTGACTTCCTGGGGCAGAGCCTTCATATCAGCCCAGACTCTTGTGGGAGAGAGAATGAACTTTTATATCTTGTTTCAACTACTGTTTCTCTGTGTATTGCACACATGCAACGGGAATGATCTCTTAAACAATGCATTCCCTTGGTTGGGGCAAAAGGAGCAATGAATCTAAGGATTAGTAGGAACTGGAACTTTTGAGGCATTTTGCTTGCAATCCTGTTTCTAGGGATAAAGACAGAATGGTGACAATTGCTATGACCTCTTCCAGCTTGAAAATATGATTGGTGAGTCCCCTGAGCTCTCATCTGCAGACACAGCATACTTCCCAGTCAGAAGTGATGAGGTTAACTCCTAGAACATTTGTATTTTCCTACATGTTTACCCACTTCCCCTTCTTTTCCAATCAATGCCCCGATTTTCCTCAAACCATCTTCCCTTCTCCCACCCTTGGTCCAAGTGGAACAGGAAGGGTTGATGGCACCCCTGACCAACTCCAGGGAGGTCACATGACCCAGGCCTGGCCAATCAGTGTCCATCAACCCCTTGTCCCCAGGATTTGACTCATCAGCCCTTCAGGACGTGGACCAGACTGGGAGAGGGATGGTCTTATTTTGAGAGACAGGACATCAGCCTGCAGCACCTGGTGTGGTTGTCAGTGGGAACAGAGAAGAAAATACATAGGGGAGAAAATTTAAATGAAGAGTCAGTAGGGGATTTGTTGGCTAACCCAATATGGGAAGAATACAAATTAAAAGGGAAATAAAAAAAAAAAAAACATCTCTCCAGTTTCAAGTCAGCATGATTAGAATATGGTGATGCTTTGGAAGAAGGAAGTAGAACATTCTTGAAGCTCTGCCAACTTTACAAGTTTATCTCTATGTAAATGACAAAGGCCTCAACCTTATCAAAGCTAAAGACAATATTAACTTTCTGCAGTCCCCTGTGGTTTCAGTGTTAGTTTGCCAACTTGTTCCCACAAGTCTTGGCTTAGCTGAAGTCTGTTCTTTATTTTGTTTCTGCCCAGCATCCATTGTTCCCTTTGGGGGTAACATGTTTTGTTGAGTACCTCACCCCCAGACTCTGCAGGCCAGGACCTCATGTGAATGATTTTCTTCCTAGCCACGGTGATGGGGTCAAAGCATATAACCCAGTCAGAGCCAGTGAGCTTCAGATCTGGGAGATATGTCAGAACTGTAGGAAAGAGAGAAGCTCTGTCTTTCCCTGGGGCTTGGAGTTAGGAAGTTTTAGTCTGGAGCTGCCAGTGGTTACCACTGGAGAAGGTTTTCCTAAGATTGCCAACGAGGAGAGAACAGAGCCAAGAGATAGGATGAATGATCAGGGCTGATGAACTGTTAAAGCACCTGGACATAGCTATGTCTGAAGGCAGATGCCCAGTGGATACCTGAACCCTTAAATTATTATTTTTTTTTCCTAAGCAGAGCTGGGTTCTCTGTGATTTGCAAATGAAAGAGAATTCTGACTAATGAATGAGTTTCGCAAGCAGGAACACCTGTACAAACTGCAGTGCTGTGAAGACTAAATGTTATGCTGAAATAATTGAAAATTATTTCTCATAACATAGAAATAGAACCCATTTCTTCATATGTATCCCAATAGTAGCCCAGTTCCTATAACTCCCGCGGTGTGCCAACACATATGACATCTAACAAAGCTAAATTATTTTGGATGGGGCAAAGGGGAGTGGGGAGGGAGCAGAGAGGTTGGAAAGATGGTGGAATCAGATAGACATCATTACCCTAGTTACATGTATGATTGCTCGAATGGTGTGACTGCTTCATGTACAACCAGAGGAGTGAAAAATTCTGCTCCATTTGTGTACAATGAATCAAAGAGCTTTCTACTGTCATACATAAGTGATCAGGACTAATTTTTTTAAAAAAAGCTAAATGATGCCAAGAAATTAAAAACAGATACAGGTATACCAGCTCAATAGAAATGAGTATATCTACCAAAAGATGACAGGAATGTTTACAGAAACTTTTTTTTTCCTGAAAGGCTCTGAGTTCCATCCCCAGCACCTCCAAAAAGTAAAAAAGGAACAGAGATGGAACTTCTGCTCTGTGCAGAATACAATGGCACAGGTGAGTCTCACAGATGTAAGGGTGAGGGAAAGACAGCTGGACACAAAAGAGCAGTAAGGTCCAACATGACCCAAGTTCAAGAGCAAGTGAACTGATACACGGTGATGCAAGGCAGAACAGGGAGCATCTGGGGAAGGAATGGAGGGGGGCGGTGGCCACTCCCTCGTTCCTTCACAACACAGTATCACAGCTGTTCACATAGCTCTAACTAATCTAGAGATGTCTTAAACTACACAGCAGGATTGTGTGAGGCATATTTAAATACCAAGCCATTTTCCATCAGAGATTTGAGCACCAAGGATTTTGATATCTGTGTGGGGTCCTGGAATCAATCCCCGTAGATACTGAGAGACAATTACACAGAGAGAATGTGTATATTTGCTCAGATATGTAAATACACCTAAGTCTACATCTATAACAAGTTGTATGTGTATATGCATTCGTATAACACACGCCCAGAGCATGGATAATAGGTAGGTAAGTCGATGACAGGTACATACATGAGGGAGAGAGGGGACCTCTAGCTCCTGCCCACGGGTTCACATCTCTGATCCGTGGCCACCAACAGGAGCAGGTGGGCTACAGGCTCCGTCACAGGCCAGGCCAGGCCTGAAGGGTGAATGCCGCTCTAACGGTTATGGCCTACACTGGGACAAATTCCTAAACAAACAGAAACTAAGTCCACAGGAAAGGGTTGTGAGAGAAAGGACAAGAAAATAGTCTCCAACCGATCATCAAAGGACATGGGAGTGACCCTCTGGGACCCTTCCTCCTGGCTTCCTATTCACTCTAGAGGAGCAGATAACTAGGCCACCCTTCCTTGGCGCCTTGGAAAAAGCTTGGAGAGGGGACCGTGTGTTAGTTCTTGCTTCTCCAGCACCTTCTCAGTAGGGCTAGTGAGCCCTCTATGCCAATTAGGGTCACTCGCTCTGCTGGCTCAATGGCTTTCAGTCACTCCCCCCAGCAATGACATGCCTTCCCTGGGCTGTCCCCGAGAACTCCTTATTTGACTCTGCAAGGCTCCCTGGTTTGAACGGGTCATTTTAGCAATCCGGTGTTTGCCACTCGATAGTCCAGGAATCTTGAGGGGTAAATTACCCTTGAACTTGAATGAGGCCACATTCAAGGTCACATTTACCTGGCTCTGTGCTGCATCCGAGTTCTCACAAGACAACCCAGGCCCAGGCCAGCCGCCAGCAACCTCCGTATCACCAAAGTCATCTCACAGAGCACAGGAATGGGAATCACTAAGGGTCATCAGGCCAGCCTGGCATGGAAGACAGACAAACTGGAAACAACCCAAAGCCACCAGGAGACGTTAGGTCCAGGAGGTTCGAATGGCAGATCGAGATCACGGAGTACTCATAAAGAAGGCTTCAGATGGGCACGTACCAGATGATAAATGGCCCCAATCAGCAAAATCAATCTTTGGTCACTTCATGGCCTGCATGACCACAGTGATCTAGTTTAGGCTGGGGTAGGATATGGGACAAAGACGGGACATTTTATCTTCAAACTCTTTGTCCCATCTCCCGCCCCAGGCCTCGGCTAGAACACCGCAGTCATGCAGGCTGCGAAATGACCAAAGGTTAATTTTGCTGATTGAGGCCATTTATTACCTGGTACACAGAAAAGACAGGCCAGGGCTTGTGAAACCGGCCAACTATTCAGCACCCAATGCAGGAGGAAGTCTCCCCACAGGAAAGAAAGCAAAGCCACAATTTCTAATTTCCCTGTATGTTTTATTTGCTAAGGGGGTGAACTTGGCCATGGCAACACACGACAGGGTAAACATTTCAACCTGAATGAAATCAGTGCTCTTATTGCTAGTGATGAAAATCTTCTGTTTTGAAACATACAATGTTTTATTGTGAGTCATAATCACTCTGCCATATCAGGATGGCTTTTTTTTTTTTTTTTTGAGTATTTTCTGTTATATTATACCCAGGGGTTCTCTACCACAGAGACACATCCCCAGCCATTTTTTTTATTTTTTATTTGGCAACAGGGTCTTGTTAAGTTGCTCAAGGCCTAAGTGTCTGAGGTTGGCTTCGAACTTGCAATCCTGCTGCCTCAGCCTCCTGGGTCACTGGGATGATTGATGGGTGTGTGCCACTGTACCTGGTTCAGGCTGACTTTTGCTGGGACCTAAAAATCAGAGGGGGATCTCTGATGGTCATAAAAGAAGGTCTCATTTTGTACAGCCCAGCAAGGTGCATTTGCGAGTATGAAATGTTGGCTCAAAGCAAGTTAATAATGCCAGTATTTCTGTAACCTAAGCTATCAAACCCCTTCCCTATGGTAACTGTGGAACAATGTAGCACTGTGGAGGAGACAAGGGCTCAGCTAGATGGCTGCCAAGGGACTGGCCATTGGACCTTCCCTGTAAGGAGTTTTCTTTTGTGTGTGTGTGGTGCTGGGGATCGAACCCAGGGCCTTGTGCATGCAAAGCAAGCACTCTACCAACTGAGCTATATCCCCAGCCCCTGTAAACAGTTTTCAGTAAAACTTAAGTCTCACATGCCCTCTATGGGTGTCATTTTTGCTCTCTCAGCAAACTGTCTCACTGCCCCAGTACAACTGGGCTTTGAACAGTACAATATTATAGATATATAAAACAATATAACTTTATGTTTTCTGCAATTCACTGTTTTTTAAATGTGAAATTAGCTTTGAGACCTATTCATGCTGTTAGCTCTAGTAACTAAAGCCAGTAGTTCAAACATCACTCTAGAAATTGGTTCACTTTAATGGCTGTGTACTGTTCCATGATGTATGGATTTCCACATTGTATTTATTCCTCCTGCTACTCGTGGACATTTGGTCTGCTTCCAATTTTTCGCTGACGTAAACAGTGATCGTTCTGTGTTCCACGTGAGTTTCTTTATAACAACGAGTGAAAATCTCTCCCAGGAAGAGAAATGGGGGTAGTTTTGCTGGGTTTGGTTGGAGTGTATGCAATTTCATTGGAGATAGCCCAGGGGAGGGGGGTCCCCCCAAGGAGGGGAACAACAACTGTGGGTAGGTAGACTCTTCATTTTCACAGTGTCATTGTGGAAGGATATCCAGGAATCTTCCTTAAGCTTGACCTTCCTTCTTCTCCCTGGATTACCCCCAAATTACCACATGCAACTTATAAGAATTGAACATAGAAAAACTAGAATTGAAAGATTATCCTTGGTTGAAGGAGGCCTTCTCCATCTCGGCTATGGACGTCCTGGGCCATATCATTCTTCCGTGTCCAGATGCCCAGAAGCAGCTCTCCCAACTGGTAACAAAGAAGTTCAAAGCGTTGCCAAAATGTCCTCTGGGAACAAAAGGTATTCTATCCACCTGTCTCTGAGTTTGAGAAGAGGTGAGTTAGATCGACATGAACATGGGATGATCTACACAGTCTGTTCCAGCTCTCCAAGCCAATGATGTAAAGAAAAATTCATATGAAAAAGCAAATCAGAGCAGAAGGGAGAGGAGACCTTTCCATTAAAGAGAAAGAAATGGACATTTGGGATGAAAGGGAAACCTAAACTAGGGAGTGACATAGACAAAGTAAGAACACGTGCACTTCCAAGACCAGGTAACTCTGCAGCAGCAGGGATGGAGCGGGCCGGGAGCCGCCCAATGTGCATGCGTGTGCACTCCCTTCATCCAGGCCTGGTCCCTGCCAGGGAGATGCTTGGCGCAGCGGTTTCACAGAGCAGGATGTGGAGGCTCCGAAGGGTTCCAAACCTTTTCGAGTTCTCAGAGATGGTAGATGGGCACAGAATATTTGCACAGAATGATTGCCCTTCCGGAACTTTGGATCCCCTGGAAGCCACTTGATCGTGGAAAGACGAGTCCAGCACAGAGAGTGACCACCACCATACTTGAAGAGTGGTGGTCCAGGCACCTGGCTGTCCATCACCGGGACACATGTCCCTTTCAGGAGTGCTTTACTGTTCTCTCCGGGCTGGTTAGCTTAACAATAGCTTTGGCCTTCAGCCTCAATGCCATTACAAATAAATGCTTGAACTTCTTACTCTTCAGTGTGTAATGTTTAGAACCAGGAAATAGAGGTAACCTGAATCGTCTAAATAGCACCTTCAATCACTCAAACATTTCCTGCTAACTAAATATTTGTTCCTAAGAGATCCGTTGGGCTTTTCATAGGGTGTTTCCTCCTGAGAGTCAAGAATGTTCTTAGCCATGCATTTGGACCCCTTGGGACATAAGACCCACGGTTAGAGACAGCAGTATCCAAACTGTGAATAACAGGGGGGGACATAAATATCATAGAGCCAAATCAGTTAGGTTTTCTTGTTCTTCTGTTATTTTCTCTTCTCAAAGGAAATCTTAATGTATTTAATCTCAAAGATCCTAGAAAATATAATTATATTCTATGACTGCAAAGAGGATATAGGATTTTTAGTTTGTTAAACAAGGCAGGCACTGGGGATGGTGCACGCCTATAATCCCAGTGACTTGAGAGGCTGAGGCAGGAGGATCGCAAGTTCAAGGCCAGCCTCAGTAACTTAGTGAGATCTTGTTTCCAAATAAATAAATAAAGAGTTGGGGAGGTAGCCCAGTGGTAGAGAGCCCCGGGTTAATCCCCTCTCCCACAAAAACAAACCCCAAAACTGACTAATAAAAAACAAGAAAGGGTTGGAAGCTAGAAACTGAAAATGAATTGATGACAAAAAATCACAGGGGGGGAGGTGGTACACGCCTGTGATCCCAGTGAGTCAGGAGACCGAGGCAGGAGATCACAAATTTGAGGCCAGCCTCAGCAACTTAGCAACAGTCTATCTCAAAATAAAAAATAAAAAGGGCTGAAAGAGCACCCCAGTGGTAGAGCCAGTACCCCTAGATTCAACCCCCAGTATCGAAATAATCAAATGCACATGTACAAAAAGATCCATCAAGAAAATGGACTCGGGGCTGGGGCTGGGGCTCAGTGGTAGAGCGCTCGTCTCACATGTGTGAGGCCCTGGGTTCGATCCTCAGCACCACATAAAAATAAATAAATAAATACAGGTATTGTGTTTACCTACAAATTTAAAAAAAATAATAAAAAGAAAAGAAAATGGTCAAACTAACTGCATTCAGCAACCCACGGAAGTAGCAACCACTTCTTCTACTTGATTAAGGTAGGTTCTAAGGTACTTTTTAAGAAGGAGGGAGGAGCACACGTTTAGCATCTGTAGGCTCTGGGTTCAATTTCCAGCATCAAAACAGACAGACAAATAGATAACAGTTTGGGAAACATTGGCAAATGCCGCAAATGGATCTCAATAACTAAAACTCAAGAAAAAGCTAGAATGGGAAGATTCTTCCTCCTCTTTTTCTCCTCCTCCTCCTCCTTTTTTTATGGAGGGGGGGGGTACCAGGGATTGATCCAGGGACATCAAACGTTGAGCTACATCCTGAGTCCCCCACCTTTTGTTTTATTTTGAGACAGGGTCTTTTGCTAAGTTGCTTAGGGCCTGGCTAAATTGCTGAGGCTGGTTTTGAACTTTCTTTCTTTTTTTTTTTAAAGAGAGAGTGGGAGAGAGAGAGAGAGAGAATTTTTTTTTTAATATTTATTTATTTTTTTTTTTAGTTCTCGGCGGACACAACATCTTTGTTTGTATGTGGTGCTGAGGATCGAACCCGGGCCGCACGCATGCCAGGCGAGCGTGCTACCGCTTGAGCCACATTCCCCAGCCCTGGTTTTGAACTTTCGATCCTCCTGCCTCAGCCTCCTGATCTGCTGGGATTACAGAGGTGTGCCACCATGCCTGGCCTTTTTTTTTTTTTTTTTTAATATGGCTATTTTGAAGCCCCTGAGTCTTGCTCTATGACCTCAGGTGCATCCTGTTTTACTATTCTTCTTTCTTAGAAAGAAGTTCATGGACCAGACCCTCCCCAGGGGTCTCACCCTTACTGTGACTGCAAAGGCCAATCTGTAACAAGACTGTCTTTCTGGAATGTAAGACTTTCCCCCAAGCAGGTGAGGCTCTCGGGGCTTGATGTGAAGCCCCTGGCAACGCCATTGAGTTGCACGCAGTGTTCACATTCAGGTAGCCACGCTTTGCCTGAAGCTCGGGTGTGTGGTGGCTTTGGGTCTATTTTAGAGAGATACTGGTGGACGCCGTGGATCTACAGCAGTGATTCTCAGTCGGGGGCAGCTTTTCCTCTGAGAGCACGTTGGGCAAGGTCTGGGAGGAAACCACCAGCTCAGATCCCTTTTCCAGAAATTTTATTTCAGTGAATCCGGGGGTGAGACCTGGGAAGGCTCCCTTTTCATTATGTTTCTTTCCTTTTTTTAATATTTATTTTTCGGTTTGAGGTGGACCCAATATTTTACGTTTATGTGGTGCTGAGGATCGAACCCAGTGCCTCCTGTGTGCTAGGCAAGCACCTTACCACTCGAGCCACAACCCCAGCCCTTCATTAGCTTTCTTAAGTGGTTCTTCCATGCTCAGAGTTTGAGAATCACTGCAGATCAGCCAGGAAGGAGCAGGCAGAGAGGTGGAGGGAAGAAGCGGGTTCATGGGGTCTTGAGCCGGGTGGGTGGCTCAGCCTCTTCTTGCTCAGGTGGACCGCCCAACCCATCACAGAGACAGAGGACCCCTCTCGGGGACAGCTGGAGAAAATCCAAGGTGCACAGCCCAGCTCTGGCACCTGCTTTGAGGGGCTCCTCTGCTAGCCACCAAGGAATGACCCACTTTCTGGAGACTCTAGAGGCTACAGAAACCCACTGTCTGCCTACACTTACACACTGTCGATGGGCCAGAATCTACCAGGGGAAGCAAATAAGGATAATACTAACTGCCCCCTCTGGCTAGGGATGCTCTGCGTCTTCCGCCACCGGGTCTTGGGAAGGCAGGAGACGGTGACAACGCCAGGTTGAGCTTCTCCCCGACCTGGTGAGTCCGGGTCTGTGTTAAGCCTCCCTCTTTTTTAGGGGGGTACTGGGGATGGAACTCAGGGGCACTCAACCACTAAGCCCCATCCCCAGCCCTATTTTTGTATTTTATTTAGAGACAGGGTCTCCCTGAGTTGCCTAGGGCCTCGCTTTGGCTGAGGCTGGCTTTGAACTCGAGATCCTCCTGCCTCAGCCTCCAGAGCCACTGGGATGACAGGCGTGCACCACCGCACCCTGCAAGCCTCCCTCTTTGAGAGAAAAATGAGACATTAGTCTCAGAAAGCAGAAGCTTAGCTCTTTATCTGATTCGTTCAGATGCAGGGAATATAACAGTCCCTATAATGCCTATTTCAGCATTACCTAACACAGCTCAAGTATTCCTGTTCCAGAGACGCAGAGAGGAAAACAGAAACAGAAACCAATGATTACAAAGCCACTCATATGTATGTGCTGGCCACTGTTTAAGGACCAGATAGATATGAACCCATTAAAACCCTAGGCCTAGGAATAAACTCTTATTATCCTTATTTTACTAAGAAGGTCACTGAGGCACAGAGAGGCTAAGAACTTGGCCTGGAAACAACAGCCAAGTTCCTTAGCTGAGGCGCTGCTGTGTTTCATCATCCCAAAGATATAAAATGGCTCATCCAAAGTACAGTGGCTTGTCCAGATCCAGAGCCAGAGTCAGAACCTGGGTCTACGGAACTCCAAGTTCAGGGTGCCCTCCTTGGACCACGTGGAAAATTTGACTTGCCCTTGATTGGTCCCACGACAGATTTCTTGAAGTGATTCAGGGTGAAGGAACAGAATGATGACTCTTAACACTCCTGCAATCACGTAAGGAAAGGGACATATTCTGAGAAGTGTGTCATGAGGTGATGTGGTCCTGCAGACATCGCTGAGAGGCTGCCCTGGTTCCGGGTGGCAGACTGGACCCACAGCCCGTTCTTTCCATCCACCTCCCAAGAAACTACGGACAATGAGTCCACAGGGGAGTGGATCCACAGTCATGGGACGTTCAAGGCAAGAGGGGCAACGGTTGGACTGGAGACGACGATGAGGTTCCAGAAAGCAGAGAGTAAACTGGTGCACTGGTGGGTTCTCCGGGGAGGGGGAGACTAGACCAGAACAGGCCCCCCAAAAAAAGATGGGCAGCGTGGGAGGGAGCCAGGGCTGCAGTCAGCTCAGGGTGAGGACAGTAAAGCCGAGGGGCATGAAGAACTGGAGTGGATCACCGAGCAGCAATTGAGTGCTTAATTAATGCGATGGCCAGAGGACAAGGGGACTCCTTTCACCCTGGCACCTACTGGTGCCCTTTGATGTTAGGATGGACACTGAGCAGTACAGGATTTAGACTCATCCAAGGAGAGGGCCTTTGGCCTTGGCTCCCATGAGGTTACCTCCAAGCCCTTGAAATACCCTGCTCTATAAAAGTGTCTGTTTATCTGGGGTCTTAGGCTAGTGAGATGGGAACAACATAATTCAGGGTGTGAGTTCTTTGTCATGCAGTATCAGCTGACCTCCGGGGGGGCTGGGGATGGGGGTCAACCATCTCTATGTGGCTGAGCTCCAGGAAAGATTCTGGACACCAATCACACAGGTCAGCTACCCTGGTTGACCATAAGCCATGGTGGGTACTGTCCCACATCGATGCTGGGAGAATAATATTCTCCATGGCTCCACGGGGAGGGATCAATTGGAGGCTTCATCTTTAGAACCTTCCTGGACTCTACTCTATGCATGTCTTCCTTTGCCTGACTTGAGCATGTATCTTTTTTTTGGTGGGGGGTACCATGGATTGAACTTGGGGGGTACTAGATCAGTGAGCCCCATCCCCAGCCCTATTTTGTATTTTATTTAGAGACAGGGTCTCACTGAGTTGCTGAGCGCCTCACTTTTGCAAAGGCTGGCTTTGAACTCACGATCTTCCTGCCTCAGCCTCTTGAGTCGCCCCCGTGCCCGGCTAATAACCGTAAGTAGAACAGCTTTCAGTGAGTGGGTTCTGAAAGTCCTTACAAAGTATTGTTGAACCCAAGGAGGACCTGGTAATGGAACTTGTACTGGGTGTCAGAACAGAGCAGGTCCCTCCAACTTTGCAGACACAAAGAGATTTTCTCTAAACAAAAGACATGAAGTTTCTGGAAACAACTAAGCCTCCAAGGAGGAAGTTGGTACTCAAGATTAAACCCAGATTTTATGCAGCTTGCCTACCTGTGTCCCCAGACATCTCAGTGAGCCCTGCCAATCAGGGGTGGGGCCTGCTGGGAAACAAACCCGTCCCCATCAGGGTCAACCAACGACAGCTATCCTCATCAATCTACTTCTGCATTCACAGAAAACAGCTGAATAAAGATCATCAAGGGTGCAAAAGGAGTAAACCAGAGGCACAGAAGAAATGGACGAAGGGAGCCAGGCGCAGTGGCACACGCCTATAATCCCAGTCACTCGGGAGGCTGAGGCAGGAGGTTCACAAGTTTGAGGTCAGCCTCAGCAATTTAGTGAGACCGTGCCTCAAAAATAAAATAACAAGGGCTGGGGGTATAGCACAGAGGTAGAGCACTTGCCTAGCATGTGCAAGGCCCTGGGTTCAATCCCCAGGACCCCAGGAAAAAAATGACAACTGATCCAGGAAGTCCAATATCTATAAAACAGAAGTTCTACAACAAAGAAAATGCAAAGATTGTAATAATCAAAGATGAAATAGCTTGACCTGAGCACGGGCACGGTCCTTCAGCTAAACAGCTAGCAACGTGGATAAATGTCCACAAGAAACACCCAAAATCACACACAGCCTCATGAGGTCTTAGATCATCACAGCAGAAGATGAAACCTTGATAATGTTCAGAACTAAAATCGCTGTGTCTTCCCAGGAAGAAGACAGACTTTGGCTCAGCACTGGTAGATGCTGTCCATATGAGCCTGGGTCTTCAAAGTGCTGAGGTTAAAGAATACCTACCTAAAATTCTGCACCCGGCACAGCAAGTTTGGGAGCAGAACAGAGACCTCTGCAGAAACCTAAAGTATGAGAGAGTTTAAGGCAAGCCAAAGAGGGTGTTTGAGGGCTGGGAAGTGATGACATCTCAAAGCTTCAGGATGACAGGTGTGCTCCAGGCCTAGAAGGAGTGGTCCCCAGGACGCCACTCAACACGGGACGAGGGAGAACCTGGGATCAGAGACGTGGCGAAGGCTAGGTCTGATGTATCAGCCACGAAAACTTGAAGACCAATAGAGACTCCAAAATAAGCCACCTCCTACCAGACTTGTATAATAGGTCAAAATAGATCCTACTGTCGTGGACAACAGATAAGAGCAAATAAAAAAAATTTAAAAATTAAAAAAAAAATTAATCACACTCTGGTCTAACTGTGCGCAGGTAAGGGAGCTCAGGAAAGATAACCCAGTCCACCTGGACCTTCATCAGTTGCCTTCGGTGGCTCGGATAAGACGACATAGAGCTCCATGCTGTTTCCCATGTCGGGACCTGACTTCCCTTAAATGCCCACACCGTGGTCGTCAAGTGTGTTTGTCTTCAATCTTTACAGTCCACCCATGTGACATCGCAATGTATTAATTAATTTATTTGGGGGGGATACTGGGGATTGAATCAGGGGTATTAAGCACGAAGCAGTACCCCTAGCCCTTTTTTATTTTTAAAACAGGGGTCTCACGAAATTGCTTAGGGCCTCACTAAGTTGCTGAGGCTGGCTCTGAACTCGCGATCCTCCTGCCTCAGCCTCCTGAGCCACTGGGATGACAGGTGTGTGCCACTAGGCGGATATCCCAATTTATAAGAAGTATTATAAATCCCAGGTTTCTGGCATAGCGTTCCTAAAACTCCATAATTCCCTGAGCGATATGGGTGGCAGGAGAATCTTTCATTGGAATATTTGCTCACTTGTGATATCTGGTCGCTCAGCCGTAGTGTGCTTGCCTGGCGTGGGGTGAGCCCAGTACTGAAAAAAAAAATTTTTTTTAATAAAAATAATAATAAGAGCTGGGGATATAGCTCAGTTGGTAGAGTGCTTGCCTTGCATGCACAAGGCCCTGGGTTCAATCCCCAGCACCACAAAACAAAGAAACAAAAATAATAATAATAATATTTGGTCTTTGATCTGGATTCCTGACAGAGCCCCCAGTCCTGAACCTTTGGGATTTCCTGGGTGATAGAGGCCTCTTTGGATCTAGTGAGGTGACTCTTGAGTGAGGGACGGCAGCTGGTCTCCAAAAAGATCAGGCCATGGTTAAGAACTTGAACTCTGAGCCCCAAGCCCATCCTCCAGGGCGGACAGGGGGCTGGATACAGAGCTAACAGCAGACGGTGCTCAGTGCTCAGTGCTCCGGTGCTCCATGCTCGGTGCTCCCGTGCTTGGTGCTCGGTGCTTGGTGCTCAGTGCTCCAGTGCTTGCATATTGAAGCCTCCAGGAAAGTCCTCACTGTGGGCTTCAGGAAGCTGCTGGGTGGTGTGGCGCACCCCCAGCTCCACGGGGACAGACCTTCCTGGGCTTGGTGCTCTTCTGGACCTTGCCCTCTGTCCCTTTTCATCTGGTGGATTATCTGTATTCTTTATCATCTCCTTTGTAATAAACTGGTAAACAAGAGTGAGCCTTTCCCTGAGTTGGGTCCAGCATCCTAGCAAATGACCAACCCTGGGGAGGAGGGGCGGGAACCTCACTTTATAGCGGGTCAGTCCCAAGTTCAGGGGGTTAAATAAAACCCACTGAAGATCAGGGACTCGGACTGAGCTTCTGCACTAGGTCCGAGAGGTCAAACCAAGATGGAGTCGCTCATGCTAGTGCTCCCCAGCATGAGGTGGAAACTAAGCTGTTTATCTGCCCTCCTGAGAGGTCAGGGAGAGAGGGGGCAGTCAATCCCCCAACAAGCCCATTTTACCTTCTCAAAAAAAGTGACTTTGGAATGACCTGTCCACTTCCTGTTCCGTGTCTGCTTTCCTTGGCCCCTTTCTGTGTATGAAACCGACCTCCTTTGCTCGGCTTTATAGAACGAGGTGTTGTCTGATTTCGGAATCACAGATACAAGTCAATTAAGATCTTTAAACTAAATTTGTTGTAATTTTCTCATTTTTTAAAAAACCGGTGGTTAAACCCAGGGGCACTCTAGCACTGAGCCACATCCCTGGCCCTTTTTATTTTTTATTTATTTTTATTTTGAGATAGGGTCTCACGAAGTTGCTTAGGTCTCCCTAAGTTCCTGAAGCTGGCCTCCAACTTTGGATCCTCCTACCACAGCCTCCTGAGTCACCGGGATAACAGGCGTGCACCACGCACGTTCTGGGTTGAGAGCATGGTAAGAGCTCAGGGTCTCCAGAATCCCTCGCTCGCCTTCTGTGTCCTGACTGAAAGTCAGAGTGCTTGATGTCTGTGGCCCAGACAGCTGCAGGTCTCTGCCAGCAGGCCTGAGCCCCAACAGGCCCCTGGTATTCCCAGACACCGATAAGGGCGTTCAGGTTGTTGCCAAAACACTAGAAGGAACTGGCGCAGTCCTGAGCTAAAATCCCTCACACCCTCCTGTGGGCTCAGCCTAGCCCCCCTCACTGCTGATAAACCCAGGCAGCACTTCCCTCTGCTCCTGGGTCTGTCCCAGGAGAAGTTCTCCAATGGCCACTTGCACCTGGTCCCGGGCACTGAGGGCTTCTTTCTTGGGACCCCCACCCGGCCCCATCGCTGGATGGTTTGGGCATTTTCTTGTTGGGGACCCCCGCAACAGCTACCCACAGCTTCAGTGGGAGGAAGCAACTGTTCTTTTCCTAGTAGTCAACCCACAAAGCCAGAAACACAGATCCTGGTTTTTTTCTTCCTTTTTCTTTTTCTATTGATTGATTGATTGATTGGTGGTGCTGGGGAGTGGACCCAGGCCTTTGCACAAATTCCCTTTTGTGCATTATAAAAATTGAATTTTTTTTTTTAAAGATACTCAAGATGCAAAAGCCACGGGAAAGGATCTTGCCTGTTCTGGGGTTTGTAAAAATGTGGAAACAGTATTTTCTCCCCTGTGGCCTTGTCTTTCTCTATGAATTCCTTCACAGAAATGATCCTGCCTGAGGTTTAGGATCCCCGCAGCTGCGGTTTACTTCTGGGGACATTGAACTTGAGGTGACAGGAAAGAACCTGAGTAATAATCTGGTTATCGCTGGTCACCTCATTCTGGGAAACCTTGGCACAAAAATGATCCATTAGTTGGTTCATGATACTTTGATGGTATTTAAACCTTCAACCTGACCGTCTTCCTGGTAATACGTGACCACAAACCCACTCCCTCTCCACCCAGCATCTCTTCCTTCTCCATCACAGGAGGAATCTCGTCAAACCACAAGGATATCAATAAATAATAATAATAAGCATGAGGACAGCACCCTTTATTGAGTATTTGCCTCTGTGTCAGGCAGCACGCCACACCCTACAAAGGCATTAGCAATTGAATCTTGAACGTTATGGGGAGGTATAGTTGATTTTACGGTGGTTACATTGAAACCCAGAGAGGCTGAGTCATTTGCCCAACGTCACACAGCTGAACTGAAGCAACACGGGATTCAAACCTATGACGCTGCCGGCAGACCCTGAGCTTGAATCATCGTCATTGACGACATCATTGTGATCAGAGGAAGAACAGAAGGATGAGAAGGGAGAGGCAGTGAATAAGGAGGCCGAGGTAACACTTCCTAAGCATTTATAGAGCACCGCGTGTTCTTATTAGTTCCGATACCCACCTGCGGAGGTGGCAACTTTCCACACCTACCCATTCTACAGACAAGGAAACCAAGGCTAGACAGCTTCAGAGCTGGCTCCCTAACCAGCAACGTCTCTCACCTCCCCTTCCCCACAGCCATGCTTTCCACTAATATATCTATTGAGCGTCCATTCTGTACCTGCACCTGTCAACCAGCGGCAGGACAGCCCTGCTTCTGTCCTCCCGCGACACATTCCCAAGAACTCCCGGCGATCCTGTGACGTCCTGCCCTCTCCGGCTCTCATCTGCCCAGCCCTGCAGATTCCCCAGAGGGGACCCTCCATGCTCTGTGGTCCGCACCTGGGGAGACACTGGATCTCTCTTTTTTTTTTTTTTTTTTCTTTTTTGCAAACCCATGAATCTCTCTTCCAGCCTCTGTGCTGGGTCCCTATAAACACAGCTGTCCTTGCCGTCTGTCATGCCACTGGTCTCGCTGCCAGCCAGGGTTGGGGGTGGTTTACGGGGCTGTGGCAGTTTTAGGCCACCCTGGCTGTCCCCTGTCCCCTCCTCCAGCCCGTGAACCCCGGGTCTCACCTGTCCAAGCGCAGACCTGGCTGGCGCCCCGGTATGGTCCTGGGGTTTGCACAGCTGAAACGCCAACTCGGCTCCAAACGGGGTATGTCTTTCTTCCTGAACTCAAGCTCCTCCCTCTCGCCAAGTTTCTCTCTCCGTCAGGGCCATAAAAAGAGCAAAGTCCTTTTCAGGGCTGACTTCATTTCTTGGACATCATAAGGAAGTTCGCAGACCCCCGCCGGCAGCGCGGAGGCTGGAGAAGGAGTTTCCTGGCGTCCTTCAGGCCGGGAGCATCCTCTGGAATGTGGCTCCACGGGACGCCCCTGGGCACGTCTTTTGTCAGCTTTTTTTTTTTTTTTTTTTGCTGCTGGGATCAAATCAGACCTGAAGAGAACAATTCCAGGAGGAAAAGTTTATGTGGGTGCTCACGGTTTCAGAGGTCTCCGTCCACAGAAGGCTGGCTCCATTCCTGAGGTGAAGGGACATCAGAGAGGACATGTGTGGCAGAGAAAAGCAGCTGGGGACATGGCACCAGGAGGCAGAGAAAGTTCCTCTCACAAGGGACAAAATATAAACTTCAGAGGCCCACCGCCTCCAGCCTCCACCCCCTCCAGCTTCCACCCCCTCCACGCCACACCCCGCCTGCCTACAGTTCCCACCCCGTTAATCCCTATCCGCAGATTAATGCACTGATTATGAGGTTAAGGCTCTCATAACCCAATCATTCACCTCTAACTTTCTTGCATTGACTCTCATGAGATTTGGGGGTCCACCTCACATTTAAATCATCACAGCCCCCAGGCGCTGGGCACTTTGGAGATGCATACCTTGCAGCGACATTCAACCTGGAGATCTCACTCTGCAATTAATGCTCACAAGTGACCGGTCCCTTGCATAGATATAGGACGCATGGACAGAAACCAGCTCACATTTCCAGGAAGGCCGTCTGGAATTCCAATCCCGACAGGCACCCCAAGACGGGAATTGCGCAATCACTCCAAGCCTCCGACCTTTTCACCCCTTCACCTGCAAAATGAGAGCAATGTGCTCTCCCTCCACAGGGTTGGTCAGGGCGACATCAGGCGACAGGTGGGAAAGGCTGGTCAATTTCAGTGCTCATCTCCTGGGACCAACCATAGCGGCAAGAATGCCAGCTAATCCTCCATGCAGGGCTGTCTCTGGGACAGAGTCCTTAAGCACCCGGAAAGGAAGAAGGAAGCAGAGCGTCTGGGGCTGGGTGAGATGTCTTTGTTTTTATAAAGGCCAGAACATATTCCTTTTCCTGTGGCATTTGAATCTGGGTGAGAATCTTTTAAAAGAAGGAAAGTCAGGACTGAGGATATAGCTTAGTTGGTAGAGTGCTTGCCTTGCACGCACGGGGTCCTGGGTTCAATCCCCAGCATCACACACACACACACAAAAAAAAAAAAAAAATGGAGGAAAGTCTTATTTCTAAAATCCGGAATAAATGGGGTGGGGGTGGGGGCTATATATTCCCTTCCCTTTTGATGTATTAGCACTCACCTTAAGTACAAAATAGTGATTTTTCCAAAAGAGAAATGCAGTCATCTCCTGTGGTAGCAGAGACTCATAAATTGAGGAACTGTCTTAAAATGAGAGGAGGGGGAGGGGGGTTCTACCAGACAATGGTTGGGCCAGGTGCTGAGTGCGGGTAGCACACGCCTATATTCCCAGTGGCTCAGGAGGCTGAGGCAGGAAGATAGCAAGTTCAAAGCCAGCCTCAGCTCTAAATAAAACACATATTTATGGCTAGGGATGTGGCTCCGTGGTTCAGTGCCCCTGGGTTCCATCCAAAAAAAAAAAAAAGACGGTTGCACAGCCCCAGGAACAGCCATGCCTGGGGGAAGAAGTCAATTCCAGGCAGCCAGTGCCTCCGGGAACCCTGAACCTCCTGCTGTGGGCTGATCCCTGTGGGGCTGGACCAAACTGCAGCCTGAGGCAAAAGGCCAGATCAGATCTTCCTGTGACAGTCAATCAGGATTTCTCAGTGTCTGCCCTACCGACATTCGGGGCCAGGTAACTGTCTCAGTGACTGTCCCGTGCCTCCCGGATTGTCCCGTGCCAGCAGGTCAGTCCAACCCTCCCTGACCTGGGACAGTCAGCCCCCACCCCGAAAAGAACCAATGAGCTCCTGGGCTTTACCCCAGCTCCTCGCTGCTGCAATCCCTGGCGAGATCTTCCCCGCCCGGCTCCTGGACCAGTGGCTCCTCAGCTATGAGGAAGGAGCACGGAGCGTGCCTCTTGCCACCCTCCCACTCAGATCCACCTTCCAGCTCAGAAACCAAGTGCGTCTTGAAAGCCAGGACCCCCTTGCCGTGGCTCTCCAGGGTACAGGACAAAGCTATTGAGGGGTCTTCAGAACAGCAAGATTCCAGGTTTCTTCCACTCTCACCTATGGACAAAGGCATGTGGCTCCAGCTGTCAGAACCTTGGACAACCAGCAACAGCGGGTAGAGACCCCTGGGCATACTAAGATGACCTGGAGGTCTTGCAAGTTTCTGTGTGTCCTTCAGACTTCCAGCTTTGCTAAAAGTTTCTTTCAAATAATCTTTTGATGACAAAACCTATATATTAAACGTGCTGAGCGAACTCTGGTGTCAGTCAAGCCTCATCAGGGCTTGGCTACCCACCCCCTCACCGCCCCTCCAGTTTCTGAATTAATGGCCAGGCTGGTCGCCACAGTTGTTTCTTTTTCTGATTCTTCTGATAGACAGCGTAAAAACGCACTGAGCCGGTGACATGCCCACAAGCTCTAGTGGAATTTTCTTCTCTTGCTCTACTGAAGAAACCAGATTTAAAGACAGCCTTAAAGACAGGTAGTTAGTGTAGTTAGGTAAATCGGATCCAATATCGAGTCTAGTAAAGAAAATGGAGTTGATCTGAGCCTGGGAAACCAGAACAGCACCTGGGAGGCTGAAAAGTTAATATTTCCAAGTCCCTGGCCTGTCCCAAAGAACTGTTAATGAAACAGCTCCCAGCAAGACACGGAGATGCTAATCAAATCACCCTAGGCACTTCCTGCCCAGATCTCTCCCCCACGGGACAGAGGGAGATATGCAAGTTGAAGGACCTGAACACTAAAGAACAAAAGATCTTAGATATAAAAGGGAGAAGATCTCCCTTTCCCAAGGATTCCACTCTACACTTGCCTCCGGGTGCTTCTCTGAAGCATTCCAGTAAGCCAGGACTCAGTAACCGGCGGTATCAACATTTCTCAATGTTTCATTTATGACACATTTATTCTCTCCCCCCAAAATCCTTTTTTCTTTTTACTACTGGGGATTGAACACATAGGCACTTAACCACCGAGTCACATCCCCAGCCCTTTTTATTTTTTTTTTAAATTTTGAGATAGGGTCTCCCTGAGTTGCTAAGTTGCAGAGGCTGGCCTCCAACTTGCAATCCTCCTGCCTCAGCCTTCTGAGTTGCTGGGATAACAGGCGTGCACCACCGCATGTTGAGAGCCACAGTGGAAGGGGCCCCAGCAAACTTCCAGCTGCCAGCTGATGATTGGCTCACAGCGGCCCCAGCAAACTTTCAGCTGCCAGCTGATTGGCTCCTCTGCTGTGATGCTCCTAGGGCTGTTTCCCCGCCCTTTCAGACCAGGGAGCTGCTCATTGAGGGACTCTTTTGGCTCCACCCACATGACCCAGCCAATCCAATAGGTCCTCAAGAGCAGGAGGAGTGTGGTGGTTGAGAGGCTTGTGGGAAGCTGGTGGTGGCAGTTGGGCTCTGAGGGAATTCCTGAAGAGCTCCTGTGGTGTGTGATGTGTTCTAAAAATAAAGTTCGTTTGTGCTTGATAAGTGGCTCCTGAATTGTGCCCAGCCAGACTGCAGCATTTGGTGCTGATAACGCCAAGGTCATGGGTTCGTTCCCCCCATCGGGCCACCAAACGCTGAAGTCTGGCTGGGTCGCGTGGTCGGAGCCAAAGAAAGTCCCCCAGTGAGCAGCTCCGCAGTCTGAAAGGGCGGGAAACAGCCCAATGAGCATCACCGCAGAGGAGCCAATCAGCTGGCAGCTGAAAGTTTGCTGGGGCCCCTTGGGCTGTGGCTCTCAACATCCTCTCTCAGCTAGTTTTGGGATTTCATCATATGTGACAGTGGGACTTTTTCAAAACATAAATTAAAATTTTGCAAAATGTCTCTAGTGAGCTGCACAGAGTTTGGATTGTATGATCCCACTTTTACTAAAGTCAAAATAATTTCTATTGCTACATCTCGGAGGAGAGAGAGAAACCTGGAACAGCATTCAGGAAACTAAACAGTGGTTATGAACACGTGAGGAAGGAGCACGTTTCTCTGCCTCCTGTGCAAGTATTTTTGTAAATAACTTCCCAAAATAACTTGCATATATTTTAGACATATCCAAGTATCCCATAAGATTTTTTTTTTAAATGGGAAGAATGAAACAAGAAGATCTATATCTGAGGTCACTGGGGAATCTCCAAAGTTTCATAAGGGAAAGAGGGAGAATCTTCTGGAAGCAGCAGATGCCAGAGAGTCCCAGATATAGGAAGCAAGGACCCAGAGGGGGACTGATGAGGACATCCAGGATTGGAAAGAAGGAAGCAAGAGATAAGCATGAGGCAGAGGAAATGGAAATAAATGAGGAGATGTGGGAGCAGGAGAACAGCTCTGTGTCAGGGTGCAGTTTATTAGTTTAGTCAAGTCTGCCTGTTGCCTTGCTGTAAACAGAGAAAATGCTAATATGTAAAACGGTCAACACTTAGACTCTTCTCACTACCTATGTGTTGATTACATTTAACCCTCACAGCTCCCCAGGAGTTAGGCAGTATTACCATGACTCCAGTGTAGGGAGGAGTCATTTGAAGCACAGAGAAGTTAAGCAACTCAGCCCCAGGTCCCAGTGAGGAAATGATAGAGGCAGGCTTGGACCTCAGGCCGTCTGGCTGAGGAGCCCATGTTCTGAAGATCACTAGAGCTGCCTAGCACAGCGCCTGGCAAACAGTGAGCAGAAAAGATGTTAATGAATATGATTATATTAAAAGGCGAGGCTTCCACCCCCAGCCAAGTGCCCATAGGAACGGATGCACAGGGCCCTTGTCCAATACCAGCTTCATAAATGTCCCCAGAAACTGCCATGACACATTGAAGGGCAGCACTTTTCGTAGGACATAAAACTCCCTGAAATATGGCAGGAGGTCCGTGCTGGAGACTCTATATGCAAAAGGGGAATAGGGTACCAGAGGCACATGCCTGTAATCCCAGGCACCCGGGAAGCTGAGGCAGGAGGATCGCAAATTAGAGGCCAGCCTCAGCTCAGCATATTAGTGAAAGTCAGTCTCTCTCTCTCTCTCTCTCTCTCTCTCTCTCTCTCTCTCTCAATCCTAGGGCTCTTAACCGGTCTCTCTAAGTTGCTTAGGGCCACGCTAAATTGATGAGGCTGACTTTTAGCCCGGGATCCTTCCGAATCACTGAGATTACAGACGAGCGCCACCAAGCCCGGCTCCCCCCACTGGCTTTTTTTTTTTTAAACCGGGGTAGAAACTGGAATCCAGACAGGATAATTAACTTGCTCAAAGAAAGGCTCACAGCAAATAAACCGTGTGATTTCCAACGCCCGCGCTCTGACCCATATCGCCGGGCAGATGAAAAGCTCGGCGGTCGAGTGAGCCTACAAGCCCCCAACAAGTGGATGTGGTTATTCTTTCCTTTCAGCAGCCGCGAGGTGGGCTGCACCGGGCGGCGGACCGAGGCCACTCCTCGGGAGCTTTCTTAACCCAGAGGCTCAGCGCGCCGCTGTCTGGCGCTGGAGCCGCGGCCCCTCCGCTCGAGGATCCCTACCTCGTTCGCTCCTGGAGGCCGGATCTGGCCACCCGCCATCAGCCAGCGCTGGGGACAGGCCCTGTTCTTCTTGCTCATCAATTCCTTCTCCAGCACAGGAGCCTCCAAGCGGATCAGCCTCACCTCCCAGCCCGCCCTGCGCCTCCTGCACCTGGCGCTCCCACGGGTGTCTTTGGCGACCCCGCCTGGGGCAGCCCGTGGGCGGCGCACCCTGGCACTGGAGCCGGATTTCTTGCCTGGAGGACCGATCACTTTCTTCTTGTCACCGAGCCAGGTCCCTGCAGCGCTGGGGAGGGACACCTGCTGGCGTCTGAGACCTCTATCCACTGCCCGACGCCTTGCGCAAACCGTGCTCTGCTCCCACCAGATGCCAGACGGCGCTGTGGGCGCCCCGGGACCAAACCACGTCTGAAATTATTCACAAACGCAAATCACCTTAGAATCTTCCGATACATGCAAATCAAGACCGCAGTGAGGTCTCACCTTAACCTACTGGGAGGACCACGTTGCCCACTGCTGGTGGAAATGTATTTATGGTGCCATCTCGAGGGAAAAGTGTATGGAGTTTCCTCCACAAATTAAAAAGAATTATCACATGATGTGGCTGTCCTACTTCTGATCTCGAAAGAAGCGACCCAATCATTTATCCACAAACGACTGGATAAAGGAAATGTGTTCTATACGCACAATGGAATATTATTTAGTCTTTTATTGTGTGTGGCAGGGTGAGAACTGGGATTTGGGGGATTGAACCCAGGAGTGCTTTACCACTGGGCCCCACCCCCAGCCCTATTTTGCATTTTATTTAGAGACAGGGTCTCACTGAGTTGCTTAGCACTTCGTTTGCTGAGGCTGCCTTTGATCTGGGGATCCTCCTGCCTCAGCCTCCCCAGCTGCTGGATTACAGGCGTGCACCACTGTGCCCTGCTCTTTTTAACTTTTTATTTTGAGACAGGGTCTTGCTAAGCTGCTTAAGTACCCACCTAGCACGTCACAGGTGCGTGTGCAGCATGCCTGCCACCATTTACAAAGCATTTTCACACTTGTTATTACAGTTCACACCTACAGGATGCATCGAGGGGGATATGAGCAGACAGAAGAGTCGTCCTCTCCCGACCTCTATTTTTTTCCCAGACCCCAATTTTTGATGGAGAAACAGATTAACCAGGGGACTTGCCCAGGATCAATTCATTTTAGTAGTCAAAGAATCGGGAGTCAGCCGCGGCTTGTGAAGTCAATTCCAGTCATCTTCAGCCCAAGCAGAAAGGCAGTGTGGAGACTGGGTAGACACTGGCTGTGCAGTTGAGGCAGAGAAGACTTTGAAACTTGCCTCTAGCACGTCCTAGCTGTGTGATGCTGGGAAACTTGCCAGCCCTCTCTGTGTCTCCATTTGCTCCCTCATCAAATGAGGATAACAATAACACCTACCACATCGGGGGCTTCTGAGCATCAAATGAGATAAGACCCGGAACGTCATGATTATCTACTAATTTTTTTTTTTTTAGAGAGAGAGAGAGAGAGAGAGAGAGAGAGAGAGAATTTTTTAATATTTATTTTTTAGTTTTCGGCGGACACAACATCTTTGTTTGTATGTGGTGCTGAGGATCGAACCCAGCGCCGCACACATGCCAGGCGAGCGCGCTACCGCTTGAGCCACATCCCCAGCCCCTAATTTTTTTTTTTTTAATGTAAGCATGCTGTTTTGTATTCATTCAAGCATTTTTTCGAATGGCCTTTTACTCTCCCCAGATATCTTCAGCCAATCAGATAGAGCAAGACTGGCAAGTCTGATACCATTTATTTTAAAGGCGGTGACTCCTGTTCAGCAAAGGGTTTCCAGTCAAGCGTCCTTGGGAAGAATGGCTGCGACGTTCCATAGCAACCGGAGCGCAGGCTCCCTGGAGGCAGAGCAGAACTGTGGCCACCCACTGGAGCACTCATTATACCAAGACACGGTTTTATTCCCTCATCTCCCGAGAGGATGGTGTTTACCCAGCTCAGAGATGTCTGCACCAATACCAACAGGCTCCTGCGCCTCCCTGGGCGGGAGGTGATCGGCCCACCTGCAGCCATCCGCTCACTCGCGCCCCCTGGTGGTCAGTCCCGCAGCCGCTCTGTGCATGCCCCGGGAGCAAAGGGACCTAACCTAGACTAAGGGAGGGGAGCTAATCTAGATTAGAGAAATGGGCTAACCTAGACTAAGGGAGAGGAGTTAATAGAGATTTAGAGAAAGGGGTTGACCTAGATTAAGGGAAGGAGCTAACCTAGATTAAGAGAAAGGTGCTGATCAAGGCTAAGCGTCTCAGGCCAGGAACCCACCTGGCACTTGACATCATGCATGACCTTGTTTGACCTTGCCTTGAGGTAGCTTTGCAAACACAGAAATGCAGAGTCTGAGAGATGCAGACAATCAAGGGGAAAGGCAGACTGCTTCAAGGGACCTGTCTTGACCTCAGAGCCACTCACACATTCCCAGCATCCCATGGGAAATTTGAAATGGGGTCAAAGTAGGCCACAATTCCACTCTCCCACCTTGCACGGAATCCCAGTTAAGAAAACATCTTTTGTAGGGCGCAGTGGCACATGCCTATAATCCCAGTGGCTCAGGAGGCTGAGGCAGGAGGATTGCAAGTTCCAAGCCAGCCTCAGCAACTCAGTGAGACCCTGTACAAAAAAGAAAGAGAGAGGGCTGGGGTTGTAGCTCAGTGGTAGAGCATTTGCCTCACATGCATGAGGCCCCGGGTTTGATCCTTAGCACCACATAAACATAAATAAAAATAAAGATAATGTGTCCATCTATAACTAAAAACAATTTTTAAAAAAATGGGGGGCTGAAGGGCTGGGGATGTGGCTCAAGCGGTAGTGCGCTCACCTGGCATGCGTGCGGCCCGGGTTCGATCCTCAGCACCACATACAAACAAAAATGTTGTGTCTGCCGATAACTAAAAAAAATAAATATTAAAAAAAAAAATGGGGGGCTGTATATATAGCTCAGTGGATAAGCACTCCTGGGTTTAATTTCCAGTACCAAAAAAGAAAATACTATTATTAAAACAAACAAAAAATAATATTACAGCAATATTAAATTCCCCCAGGGTGCTAATTATATGTTGATAATGCAGAAGGATGTGTTTGTTCATGCAGACACCTAGGAATGTATTTAGGAATTGAGGAAGGCAGGAAGATGTCCCCCAAAGACATTGGCCCCTAATCTCGAGAACTTGTGGACATTACTACATATTGGAGAATTCGAGACACCATGGCTCCTGGCTGGCGATCTCTAAGTCCTGGAATGTCCTGCCTAATAGGAGTGCCTGTGTTTATCATGAACCTCGGTAGTTGTGACCCTTTTCACAGACCAGATTCTGGAAGATAAGGATCCTTCCTCCTAGACATAAAACCTGTAAAAATGCATGGTTAAAATCCTGTGAGAATTGGTCGGCACTGGCCAAGATGACATAGAGTTATCATGGGAGTCGGG
Organism: Marmota marmota marmota; assembly: GCF_001458135.2. Lineage (NCBI taxonomy): Eukaryota > Metazoa > Chordata > Mammalia > Rodentia > Sciuridae > Marmota > Marmota marmota. Next base: position 13,213,185 of record NW_026000185.1, on the reverse strand, counting down.
ATTTGAAAATCTGATGTCACCCTGCTGTCAGTCAAAAGTCAAGAGGTGGACCTGGGCAGGACTCCCTAGAAACTTCTCTTGGGTCCCCAATAAAACTGAAGTGCAGGGGAGACATGTTGTCCCTCTCCTCTCTGAGAGGACCCACTCTCTCCCTTAAGAGTGTCCCCTTTCCCTTTTCCTATTCTTTCAATAAACTCATGCCTATTACTTTTTTAAGTTGTAGTTGGACACAATATCTTTATTTTATTTATTTATTTTTATGAGGTGCTGAGGATCAAACCCAGTGCGTCACACGTGCTAGGCAAGCGCTCTGCCACTGAGCTGCAGCCCCAGCCCGATGCCTATTACTCTTGAATGACGTGCCTGAAATCTTTCTGTCTCGATCATAAGAATCGGGGGCTAGAAGAAGGGGTCTTGGTCCTGCCTCCGTGTCTCAGAAGGCCCCAGCTCTGTAACAAAGGACAAAATGTTTTTAAAGTTTCGTTTTCCTTCATGTACAAAGAGCAGGGTCCCTTGTCCCTCTAGAAGAATGAGATGGCATGCCTGCAAGACACAGCATCTGTGCCCATGCTGGGGAGCCTCACTGTGGGCTGGTTTCTGGTGCTCAGAGGCCCAGAACCCAGGATGTTGCAGGCACAAGCTGCCCATGAGCTTCCAGAGCGCAGTCTCTGGAAACAAAACTAGATCCTTGCTGAGGGGCATGTGCAGGGCTGTGGCGGGAGCGAGGGAGGCGAGGGCCACAGGAGACCTGGCTTCTTACACTCTGGCCCCATCACATCTCTGTGGTGCTGGGATCAACTGCACAGCCTCTGGGACTGGCTTGGGGGCGCTGTGACCCAGCCCCACCCACCATTGCCTTTTGGTGACTAGAAAGTTACCTGAGCTCTCTGTTTCCTTATTGCTATGCTCAGGGTCATATGTTAAAGGGCCACATGTTAAAGGCTTGGCACAGATTGATGCTGCTGGGTAGTGGGTCTGGCGGGGGGGGGGTTCCCTGGGGATGTGCTCTTGAAAGGGGCTGCGGCTCCCAGCATCTTCCCCTTCCTCTCTTTGAGTCCTGGCCACGAGGTGAGCAGGTTTGCTGGGCCACAGGTTCCCACCAGGCAGAGCTGCTTCCCCGTCAGAGGCCACGGGCCACCTGATCCTGGAGCAGAGGCCCCACAACAGAGCCCACGGAACCCCTTTTCTTCCTAAGTTGATTATCTCAGGTATTTGTTGTAGTGACGGGAAGGTGACATATTCATTCATAAAATGGACACGGTGAGAACAAGGGTACTGCATTCCTGTGTACTACTGTGGGCGAAATCTATTCAAAACGTAGCATTTGAGCCAACAAAGGCCTCGAAGGTTCTGTGGATGGAGAATTGAGTAGCCACTTAGCTGGGCAGCCGTGGCTCGGGGTCTCTCTGGTTTTTTTTTTTTTTTTCTATACAACACACTTAGGATAAGATTAATTTATCAATGAGGCAACTGCAGAAGATGAACAATAATAACTGTGCGAAGCCACCCTGAGCTATTTGAGCGTCTTCACTGGGCCTTGAGCCAAGGAGATTTAGGTTTGGCAATCCGTTTTGTGTCTCTGCCCACTGGATGTTTGCACAAGGCACTGACCTGCTGACCTAGGGAGGCCCATCTCCTAGCTCCCGAGTTGGGCGTAACCTGTTGGAGACTGGACAGCCCACCTCCTACCTTCTTTGGCAAAGAACATTCTATGGAAAACCTTTGAGGTTCCCCCCATATAATAAAGCATATGAGGGCTCTAGTGTGGAAGCTCGGCCCCTAAGGTCAAAGAGCAGTCCTGCTGAGAGCCATTGCCAAGTAGGAATGACGCATGGCAATTTCCTTGTCAGCCTACCCCATGTTGCTTAGAGGGAGGACTCTCCATTGTGGAAATGGGCTTGCCTTGGACCCAGGTCATTTGCAGTGACATTGCATGAATGTTTGAGAAAGGTGACCCTGCTCAAGGACCAGGGTGGATCCAGGTTTAGGGAGGATCCTGCTGGATTAGGGTGGGTCCAGGTTTAGGGTGTATCCTCCTGGGAATAGGGAGTATCCTGCTGCCTTAGGCACCCACTCCTTGGGTTTAGGGAGGTTCCAGGTTTAAGGTGGACCCTGCTGGGAATAGGGCGTATCCTGATGCCTCAGGCGCATGCCCGCTCCTGGAGTTCCGTTGAGTTCTCGCGGGATTCAGAGAGTATTTTGGGATGCAGAGCCGAGTGGAGGTGGATTTTCCCCAGAACCCGTGTGTAGAGTGTTGGTGACAGGTCACGAATAAAGAGTTGCTGTTTGAACCTACAAGGTGTGTGGTGGCTCATGATTTTGTGCCCAGCCAGACTGCAGCACAGTCCCACCCTCGATTTCTAAGATTACTTTCCATTTCGTGTGGTTTTTGCACCACCTTCTTTTCCTAGCTTTATTTCATAGCCAGCCCACTTCATGCAGAGGAAGCCCAAATTGCACCGCCTGTTTGGGCCATGGGTGAGAAATAACAACTCATAAAATAGAAAAAAAAATAACAACATACTGTAATAAAATGGTCAACATCAGTACTCTTGTAAAATAAAATAGTAAGTAAAATAAAAGGGACTTGAACACAAACCCTGCCATACCCCTGCAGATGCTCTGATAACCCAGGAGATTACTCAGTTGCTTTCAGACAGGTAGTGTATACAGCATGGATACTCTGGACAAAGGACTAATTTGTGTCCTGGGTGGGATGGAGGGGGATGGCATGAGATTTTGATGTGCTACTCAAAACTGTATAACTTAATATTCAAGATATTTTTTATATTTGGAATATTCTATTTGATGTTTTCAGACATCTGTTGATCATGAATAATTTAAAGTGCAGAGAAAGGGCAGTACTGTGTCCTCATTTCTACAACATTCTAGTGGTTACACAGATCTGCCTTACTGAGTGTGAGAGGAAAACACACACATGTGAGATCATTGAGGGCCACCCTGGGGGCTGGCAACCACAAGTCCTTAACTCAAAAGGGTTCTGGGGAATTAAACACATTATTATATCAAAAGGATTCCCAATCACTGCTGAGTATATAGTAAGTGCTAATAAAGGTTGACTTTTGTTATTGTTGGCCCACAGGTTGATCTTTTACCAAATGACCCTGTGGTTGTTTTCAAGGTCATAATCTTTCTCTCTTCAGTTTATGATGTCCTTCAAAATCACCTGTAGAGACTCCACTTGAAATGGTTTTTGCATTTCTGAATACAATAATGTTTATTAAAACTTTACAGAAATATGTCTGATCCAGGTGCATTTCCAATGACTTAGAAACAAGAATAAAAAGTTAATGTTCCCCTACATAACCTCCTACTTTCCTCCCAGGAGGAAACCACTTTTAAGTTTATATTCTTCTGACCATTTTATCTTAATTTGTACACACGTTACACTAGTCTTAAATAAGTGAGGCTATTGTGAACGTATGACTCAATGATTTTAATTTGTTTGCACAGTTTATCTGGAAATCATGCCTGTTGAATCAGAGCATTAAGGTGACAGCCTAAGCCCCCTGCCATGACTATTAGGAAATTTTTATTTTTTTTCTAGGTGGTAAAAGGTGTTTTCCCCCTTTATTTTTATTTTTTGCTCCTGGGGATTGAACTCAGGGGTGCGTAACCACTATGCCACATTCCCAGCTTTTTTTTTTTTGGGGGGGGGCGGTTACAGATGTGCACCACCATGTCCGACTGTAATATTATTTTCTAATGTTGTCCACATTTAGATTTCCCCACTTCTTCCTATAATATCTATTACAACTGCTTTTTAAATCCAGAATCTGATCAAGGATCATAATTACTTTTGGCTTCGTATTTCTTCATTCATCTTTAAGCTATAACAGCTGCCAATCTTTCTTCTCCCCTCTGCAGCACTAGGGACTGAGCCCAGGGCCTCACACATGCAAAGCAAGTGCTGTACCCTGAGCTACACCCCCAGCCTAAGATATTGATACTTTTTAAAATATCCAGGGAATTTGTTTCATAGGAATATCCTGGAATCTGGAATTGTCTCCTTTCCCTCAAATAGATGCATTTTAACAGCTTTATCAGGAGCGTTGTAGAAGTAAGCTGTGTTTCCTAGGACATTTGTCCCATTGACACTGTGTGTGTGTGTGTGTGTTTCATGGTACTTGGGATTGAACACATGAGTGTTCTGCCTCTGAGCTGCATCCCCAGCCATTTTTGAAATTTTATTTTGAGACAGGGTTTCGCTAAGTTCTTGAAGCTGGCCCATCGCGTTCCTCACGACTTTATTTTTTGCTCAGGGTCACTCCAGGGGAACTGGGCTGCACAAAACAACCACACAAGAGACAGAGATACCTTTTTCTTTGGGGTCCTGTGACGGCTCCTCTGACCTTAAGGGTCCTCAGAAAGAGAGAGAGAGCACGTCTGACCCCTTTTATTGGGGAGAAGCCATTCAAATGAGGCAAGGGGTCAGGATTCAGGGGCTGAGTCTAGCTTCCTGATGTCCACTGTCAGCAGGTTGACTGACAGCTAGAAAGGCCACACAATCTGGAGTTGTCTCCTTTCCCTCAAATAGATGCAGAGTAAGATCAGGGGACACACAAAGTGTTTCCATGGAACATTCTATCCCAAACAGGGGAAAGGGGTAATATCACAATGGAACAGGTGAGTGTAGCTCAATCCATGGAGCGACAAACCTACGTCTGAAGATGTATCCTTAACCTCCGGGACTGGGCAATGTCCAGGTCACTATGAGATGTAGTGACTCTCAGAGCCTCTCCGCTCAGGGAAGGAGAATGCGAATCATTCAGACTGGCTCCCCACACTGGCCTTAAACTGTGATCCTCCTGCCTCAGCCTCCTGAGCCACAGGGATTACCGGCATGCACCACTGCGCCCAGTTCCCCTTGGCATTTTTTACTTCAGTCTCTGATTTAATCAGATGCCAGTAGGTCTCCCTAAAGTGCCACATTCTGATAACTGACTTTCCCTAAATTGCAAAGATTTGATGCAAATCTTGGCGCTGAGAAAGGATTGCAGTTCAGAACAATCATACACGATATCAAAAGTTATGCAATTTAAAGATATCACCAAAGCATTAGCAAATCAAAATGTTCCCAAATTGGGTGTTTTAAAGTGCCCCATTGGGGCTGGGAATGTGACTCAGGGGTTAAGTGCCCTGTGGTTCAATCCCCAGTAACAAAAAATAAAGGAAAACTAGCTATTTACTAATCTAAACATAAGAAAAAAAAAAAATATATATATATATATATATATATATATATTTAACAAACATTTATGTATCACTATGGGCCAATAGTGAGGTCCTAAGTTCTTTTTCAAAGATGACCTTGGGCCAAGTGAGGTAGTGCCCACCAGTACTCCCAGATACTCCAGAGGCTGAGGCTGGAGGATTACAAATTGGAGGCCAGCCTCTGCAACTTAGTGAGACTTTGCCTCAAAATAAAATTTAACAAAGGCCTGGGATGTAATTCAGCAAAGAGTGCTTGCCTAGCATGTGCAAAGCTTTGGGTCTCCTCCGCACTACTGAGGGTAGGGGGGACAAGAGGGGAGAGACAGAGAGATGCTAATCATTTGTTAGAGGAGGGATCAGAAGTGCAGAGAGGCTTAGTGATTTGCCCCAGGCCACACAGCAAGGAAGCAGCAGAGCCAGTTGTTAAACCAGGTCATCTGGCTCCTGACCCCTCTCTCTGCAAGTAGAATATTAATGTGAAAAAGTAAGACTGACAACACATCAGAATGAAGCAGTCCTTCCAAGAAAGAACACTTGGCACCACACACACACACACACAGACACACACACACACACACACACACACACACGATGTGCACACACATCGGGGATTGTAATAAAATTTTTTTGCAGCAGTTGTTCAGTGCTGTGCAACTTTGGGGTGCCTGCAAAAGTGGCTGAGGAGTTGACTCCCCCAACTCCACCCCACAGAAAGGGCCACTGAGCCTTTGTGCCCTGGACAGCAGGGTTTTAGGGGGGTGAGCTGATCCCAGGGGAATCTTGGCCTTGTTAGGACTCCAATTTTGGCAGAAAAGGGGATTAAAATAGGGTTCCCCCAGGGACTGGAGATAGAGAGGGGACGGACTGTCTGGCTTAGGGAGCAGGAGAGGGAGCCAGGGCTGGCCTTGGTGTGGGGAGACAGGAAGTCCCAGATGGCCCAGTGGTGTCTCTGAGGTCCCTTGGGAAGGACACGCCCATGTGGAAGTAGGGGAGAGGAAGGGTGACCCCCACCTGTCCATCATAAGGGATCACGGCAGACACCCCATAACAAATACCCGGTTGACAAGAGAAAGGCATGACGGGTTTATTTGTTACGAGTTTTCCTTTTCTATGTTCTGGCCAACAGCCGTGTCGAAATGTGATTGGACGGAAAGGGTGTGGGCGGGTCTGGGGGCGTGGCTCAGCGGGGAGCTGGTGTCTAGCTCCCTCTAGGGCCTGGGCGCTGGGTTCCGCTTCAGCCCTGAGAACAGAAAAGAAAAGAAAAAAGAAAGTAAGTGCATGCTTACTGACAGACTGATGGTAGGCCGAGTGGCAAACCCTGCAAGGCCTGCCTATGTCACATTCCTTCCTTCCAGGAACGGGACACAGCCCTTCTGAAATGGGGATGTATGTTATGACCTTCCAGAACTTTCTTTATGGCCAACTGCAGCACAGACCGGCAGGAACCCGGTTAGAATAATGTTTCCAGGCTTTCGGGCCTGCTTAGGGGAGGGCGGGTTCTAGCTTTTGCCGTCCACCTCAGGGAAGAGACGTTGTCATTTCTATGGCTTGATGGGGACACTGAGGGCAAGAGGCCAGAGGTCAGGGCAAGGTCAGAGAGGGCTGCTTCTGAAGCCTTCACTTTAGGAACCATCTTCTGAGCCCCAGCAATTGTAGGCCCTTAAGTCTCTGAACCAGAGAGTTCTCTCTGCAAGAGAGGCCGGTGGAATTTGTCAGTGGCCTTTGGCTGCCTGCAGACAGCTTCCAGAACCAGTAGTGGGCTTAGCCTCTCCTGACCTCAGAGGGGCTTGACTTTGTCTGAATTTATTTTGCAATTTGCCTTAGAATTGCCTTCGTGGGCCAGGCGTGGTGATGAATACCGGTCATCCCAGCATCTCAGGAGACCGAGGCAGGAGGATTGCAAGTTCAAAGCCAGCTTCAGCAATTTAGAGAGGCCCTAAGACACTTAGTGAGACCTGTCTCCAAATATAAAATAAAATAAAAAGGGCTGAGGATGTGGCTCAGTGGTTAAGTCCCCTTGGGTTCAATCCCCAGTACCCACCCCCCCCCTAAAAAAAATGCTCTTATGATCCTAAATAAAGAAACATCACACTTAAACACCATGGAGCAATCGATGACCAAGAGGTGACATAACCTCACTCCACTCTCCTTCACATGTCTGGCACCTTCTCTGTGCTGGAAGCCAGGGAGGAGCGGGGACAAATGCTAAGAGAAAAAGAACCCACAACGCAGGGTTAGGGGGTCAGGGAGGGTCAGGCAATGGAAGCAGGCAGGGTCAGTTAAGTAGCCTGGAAGGATGTCACTGAGCAGTGACATTTAAGAGGGCAGTGAGGGAATGAGTCACATGGATATCCAAAAGGACGGTGTTCCCTTCACGTGGCAGAAACCTGCCTGCACAACTAATACGGAAAATCAAACAAGACACTGAGCGTGCACCCCAATAAGGCAGGGAGACAGTATTTATAATAAGAAAACAGTGAGCAGCAAGGAATGATACCTTCCTTTCCCATCTTAAGTTCCCGGCTGCAGTCCCCAGAGCAGAAGACTGCTGGGATTGAGAAGAGCACCCAAATTTACGTGCTATAAGTCTGACATGACATGGGAACCTTAATAAGGAGACGAAGACCCAAAAAGCCTCTCTCATTTTCATGCATAGGTTTGATGAAGAAGTGGATAGTCAGAGAGACATGTGATTGGACCCAGGGGGTGTGATGTAATGTAATAAGCTGGGGGGATTTAGCAAAGATTCTTCTCTGGGTCCTTGTGTCCTCAGAGGTAAGGATGCTCACTCATCAGGGAGGGCACGGGAGGGCTGGGATGTGGCTCAGTGGTGGAGCACTGGCCTAGCAGGCACAAGGCCCTGGGTTCCATCCCTAGCACAAAACAAAACATGGTGGGGGTCGGGGGACCACCTCTTATGATACGCTGGGAGGAAGGAGAAGAGGAAATCAGAAGGAACCCCGTGCTTCTGTGAGCTGCTTCAAATGTTCAGGAGCCAGATATCTGGCTCAGGTATCAGTATCTTGAATCCCATCATTGGTAATGAAGTAGTGAGGGGCTTCTCCAAGAAACACCATAAAGGCTACAGCTACAAAGGGTGGACCCAAACAGGGATGTGGTCATCATGCCTCAGATACCTGAGCAACTTTGATTTTTCTGAAGCAATGTGAGACTAAATAATGTCCGATCCTCTTACAATGGACCTGCTGGTAGATGCATTACTGGAAAATTCAGTACGTGTTAAATCTATACAAAAATACTAGATGCCTGTGTGTAAAATGGAGTTTGGTTCTTGGCTCGGATTCCTTTTTTGAGAGGGTGGAGGGTACCAGGATTGAACTCAGGGGCACTCGACCGCTGAGCCACATCCCCAGCCCTATTCTGTATTTTATTTAGAGACAGGGTCTCACTGAGTTGCTAAGTGCCTTGCTTTTGCTGAGGCTGGCTTTGAACTCGTGATCCTCCTGCCTCAGCCTCCTGAGCCGCTGGCATTACAGGTGTGCGCCCCACATTCAGCTTTTTGACTTGAATTCTTGTAACAGATTTCACCTGCTCGCTTATTTGCCTGGATCTTGGGCAATGTCCAGGGAAGCAGAACATTTATTTTGTGGGGTGGAACCTACCAGATAGATAGTAAGCGTGGCTTTCACCCTTAACTTGAAAAGCCAGTAGGGAGTAAGGGACCGCCTCGCCTCTACACATTTCCGTTGTAGTCGACCTATGGACTGATGGTGGGGGAGGAAGGGAAGAGGAAACAGGATGTAACAGGAGCCCTGTGGGGACCATGCCAACCTGCATAGGGGCCACAGCTGATGGGACCAGGAATTTATTCAGATTCTCCTTCCCAGGATCTGGGAACTGCACCTCAGAGTCTCTAATCAGTTTTTCCAGAGATGATGTAATTTCGAGGCTGCCTCGTGGTCATCTCTTGTCATGCAAAGGGAGAAAGAGACAAAATCAGAGAGAAGCCCAAGGAGCAGAGGGGACGATGCCTGAGCAGAGGGACGGTGCTGGGTTAGGTGAGCCGCTTTGGGGTCTGAATAAAGCGGAGTCACTGCACTTGGTGCCTCTGAACCATGGATCTTCCCTCTCTAACCTGGGGTTGAGGGTTCCTGCTGACCTCTAGGGACGACGAAGGTTAAATGAATCGATGCACAGTAAGGGCTTGGTTCCCAGGGAGTTGCCAGAAGGGACGGTCGTCATTTCCCTGGTTATAAAAGAGAGCCCTTGGCAAGCCTGTACTCTACTGCGGGCCGCAGACAGAGCCTCAGGAAAGGCAAAGTGCTAGTACTGAGTGGCGGGCCAGGGGGCGCTGTGGCCCTCCTTCAAATAAGCATGGAGTAGCATTGAGGGGCTCCATCTGCTTTCTCTCCTCCTCTCCATCCTCCACTTCCTTCAAGCAAGATATTTTTATGACTATTTCTTGAAAGATTATTCCTCTCTGTAGAGGCAGGAGCCGCCTTCAAGGGCCGGGCTCCGTCAAGCCTCTGTCCCAGGAAGAGCCAGGTGCCGGGAGCGGCCAGCAGGGGGCGTGGTGGAGGCAAGAGGTGCGCGGGGAGCCCTGGGTCTCTTTGGGAGGGTCGCTGCACCATCAATCACCGCGTTCCTCCATCTCAATCCATCTTCCACTGGTGAAGGAACTGGGTTCCAGCATCCCCCTTCCAGGTCTGAGGGCTGGGTCAGGGTGCTGGCGGACGCCCTCTGGTGAGGAAGAGAAAAGGGAAGGACCGTCTCGCAGTACAAGCCGACATCAGTTCTGGACATTTCCTCTCTGCTGCGGACTTTAAAGGGACTTAAAAAAAATTGAGCACAAAAAGTAGGGGAACCAGTCACAATCTCTCCCACCCTTGTTCTGAGGTAATAGGGTGCACGCACGTGTTCTTGATATCTTCCTTTATCCTCATGGTAACTGACACACTTCTGCATCTTGCTCTTTTCCTTAATAATACGCCTTTTATATATAGAATTTTCTATATGTCTACATAGGGAGCTAGATAGTAGCTGGATGTGAAGTGGGATAGAAAAGATAGAAATAGGTAGAGCTGGATGCAGTGGCCCATGCCTTCAATTCCAGTGACTTGGGAGGCTGAGGAAAGAGGATTGAAAATTTGAGGCCAACCTGGGCAATTTAATGAGACCCTTTCTCAAAATAAAAAATAAAAAAGGGTGGCAAAATAGCTCAGTGATAAGAGTACCCCTGGCTTCAATCCCCTGTACCACTTCCTCACCAAAAAACTAGATAAATAAATAAAAATAAAAAAGTACAAAGGAGATACAAAAGAACAAGAAAATCCAATTTTAATCTGAGTTTCTACATACTTTTCCAAGCCTGTCACTTCTCAAACTAGTCTCTCTTCCAGGCCCTTTACTCCCAAATTCCTGAAAAATCTTAAAAGTTGACTGTAAACTCACCCACTTAAGATAATTACTTTGTGCACTGATAAATCACTCCTCAATATACAGATTAAGTAAAGAGAAGTGTGACATTTTAAGCAACTTATTATTTAGGGGACTTTCCAGCATTATCCACTGATCAGATAGTGATGACCACACCCAGCCAAGGGATTCGGAGAATGACCAGACCACCATAAACCCTCTCAGGATAATGAAATTGAGGTCATCCCTGCATACCTTCCATACAAACCTCTCAGCAAATTTCCTTTAAAAGAAGAGCCAGAAACTACCCCAAATGTGTCTCTCACTCTCTAGGTGGCTGGCGTCCACCCTTGGACATGCGTTCCCACTTTCCTAAATACATCTTGGGCTGTGCCTTCACTGACACCAACATTCTTCCCCATCACATATGCCAAGGACCCCACCCGTCCTGAGTCTCGTTGCCCCCTCCCTGTGTCTTCTGGGTCTCCTCTCCCATGACAGAAGAATATGCCAAAATTTATGTAATCGGTCCCCTCAGGGGTGGAAATGCAGGCTGCTTGTCATTTGCTGTTGCAAACAACATTGCAAGAAATATCCTTGTACAAACATCTTTTATGTTGTAGAATTTGACTTATTTGTTTGTTTTGCTACTGGGGATCCAAGCCAGGGGTGTTCTACCTCTGAGCCACCTCCCCAACCCCTCTTTTATGTTGAGACAGGGTCTCCACTAAATTACCCAGGCTGACCTTGAACAGTCAGCCTCAGCCTCCCAAGTAGCTGGGATTACAGACCTGTACCACCACTCCCGGCTGCATTTGTTTTATGTATTTGAACTTATGGAGTTTTGGTCTCTGGGTTTGGGTCAAACTTGGTAAACTTTTCCCTATCTGGCAATTAAAAAAAACAAAAGCCCACCTTTTCTTTTAGTACTTCCACAGCTTTCCTGTCATTGCCTGGTTACAGTGTGTGTAAGGTGAGAAGTTAGTGTTCATGTTAGTTCTTCCTGGATGCTTTGCTGAGCACTTAAGGTGCTTAGTCTCACCACATCCCTGGGGCCTAATTTCCTGTTTAATATCCACAATTCTTTTTTTCCAGTACTTGGGATTGAACCGAGGGGTACTCTGCCACTGAGCCACATCCCCCAGCCCTTTATACTTTTTTAGTTTGACACAGACTTTCACTAAATTGTAGAGGCTGGCCTTGAACTCATGATCCTCCTACCTTAGCCTTAGGATTATAAGCATGAACCACTGCACCCAGCTCATGCGCGTACTTTACAAGTGAGAAACAGAGGAGGAAACACACAGAGGCACATGGCCCAGCTCACCTCGGAAAGAATTGGAAACTGGCTTCCAGCTCCGTGACCTTGCCTTTTACCACAATAAAAGTAGCTACTATTCTGAGCCATAAAAATTACTTTTAAGATAATATATTTTAGTACAGTTTCAGATTTACAGAAAAATTCTGAGAATGGTACAGAGTTTTCAGATGCTCCCATACCCAATTTGTCCTACTATTAACATCTTACATCAATATGGTACATTTCTCACAATTTAAGAATCAATATTGATAAATGACTTAACTGAAGCCCATGGGCAGATTTCCATAGATCTGACTTAGTGTATTTTAACTTATTCCAGGATCCTATCTAAGGTATACTATTGTCATCGCTCTTTAGACTTCTCTTGGATGTGACAATCTCTCAGATTTTCTTATTTATTTATGGTACCTGAGATTGAACCACTGAGCCACATTCCCAGGACTTTTTATTTTTTATTTTCAGACAGGGTCTCCCTAACTGGCTTAAGGGCTCCCTAAGTTGCTGGGGCTGGCTTTGAACTTGCAATTTGCTGAGGCTGATCTCCAGCCCCCAATCCTCCTGCCTCAGCCTCTGGAGCCTCTAGGATTACAGGTGTACACCATGGTCCTCTGTTTTTAGAAAATGACTCTGACACTTTTGAAGAGACAGCTTTGCTATTTACTAGAATATCTAAGCTGGGGTTGTCTGCTTTTAGGTATTTATGTATGTATACCCCCAGTCCCTCTGCCCCCTTTTATTGAGACAGGGTCTAAATTGAGGTTCTGTGCAGACTTGCTGTTTTTCTGCCTCAGCCTCCTGAGTGACTGGGACTAGAGGCCCAGGACACCAGCCAGCGGATTTCATTTTTATTAGACTGGGATTGTGGGGTTATTTTTTTCCGTGGTGATGATGGTGGTGGTAGGGAGTAGAGATAAAGTGCGCTTCTCATCATCACATGGCAAGGGTGCACTCCTCCACATGAATCATCAGGGATGATGTTCACCTTGGTCACCTGTTCCAGAAAGTGTTTGTCAGGCATGACACAGAGTAAAACCGCAGCCGCTCCAGGTCTCCCACCGCGTTCTTGGAAGGACAGCGCCACCTCCTCTCGGTATCTACACAATTGATTTGGGATTCTGCACGGGAGATACTTGACCCACATTTCCCCAGCAATTTATTTCTTTAATCGCTTATTTATAGCATGCAATTTTATTTATCTATTTGTCTCTTTATTTTTATGATGGAGTCTCTGTTTTGTCCAGGCTGGCCTTGAACTCCTGGGCTCCTGTGATCCGTCATCCTCAGCCCCAGGCAGCTGGCCACTACATCTGGCTCATTACTTTTTTTTTTTTCATTTTCATTTTTTAAAATTTTTAAAATATTTTTTTATTGTTTTTTTAATTTTAATTTTATTTTTTTTAAANCCCCTGTCTCTTATACACATCTGGAGGCTGAGTCAGGAGGATGGTAAATTTGAGGCCAGTCTAGGCAACTCAGCAAGCCCTTGGGCTTTTTTTTTTTTTTTGGTACTGAACGCAGGGGTTTTACCAGTAAACTACATCCCCAGTCTGCCTACGATCCTAAGAGCCTCGCTAAATTGCTGAGACTGCCCTCAAACTTGCGATCCTTCTGCCTCAACCTCCTGAGTCCTTGGAGTTACACGCCTGCGCCAAATCCCCGGCCTGGCTGATTTTTATTTATTATTTTTTTTTAAATTTTAAATTGCACTTGGATAGATAGATGCACGGGAATAGAGATGGAACGTGGATACGGTGCAAAACCTAAAACCCCAAAACTTTGTGCATCCTGAAGGATCCTCCCTCCACCGAGGCTCGACCTACCCGGTAGCCCGCTCCTGGACCCTCGGGATAGATAGCGATATCTTGGACATTTGCAAACTTGCATTTGTACTTTTTGTACCCAAACCACGTACTCGATGCACGAGTCCGGTGTCTTCGTTATTTTATTTCTTAACTCGAAGCCCTCCGGGTCTCATCAGCGCCGCGGACCGAGCCCTGTCT
>NW_026000185.1:13187249-13199248 GCF_001458135.2 Marmota marmota marmota | reverse complement strand
AGCCATGAGCGAGTCCAGCGTCAATGCGCTCCAGGCCGGCAGGCCCCCCAGGCAGCCGGTGGTCCACCAAGGTAGGCGGCGGGCGGCGCTGCTGGCGCCAGGGGAGCACGGCTACAGCAGGTGCTGGGGATCGGCGCGCAGCGCCCCTCGTAGGTCCCGAGCCCTGCTTTGGGGGAGAGAGCAGGCGGGAAGAGGGAGCCTTCTTAGACCTGCCTTCCCTCCTCCACCCCATCCTCCCCCAATCCCGAGAGAGCGTGCAGAGGACCTCGGGAACCGCGGTCCTGACCGGGATCCTGGGCCAGCCTCTCCATGGGAACCTCATCTGTTAAATAAAAAGACCCAGGGAGCCCCGCCTGGCCACCTTCCGTCATCTCCCCTCCGTGCCTGCCCTCCAAACATGTCAGACTTTGCCATCAGACCACTTGAAAAAAAATTCTGCCCCGGCACTTTATTGGGGTGTGCGTTTTGGTAAGTGGCTTGCTTTCTCTGAGCCTCAGATTCGACAACAGTTAATCGGGAGGAGGATGGTGTGGAAATAGCTGTGAAATAGCTGTAAAGTGCCCTGCACAGTCCTGGGACAAAGAAAGGCACACACAAATGATAGCCAGCCAAGCATGATGATCTCCCCTCCCCCAGCCCCCTCTTTTATTGGGTAAAATGTACAGCAAAATACAGCTCCATGAATTTTTACATAAATATATAAAACCGCACCCAGTCGAGCTAGAAAAGTTGCTAGCAGGCGGACTTCCTTGTAACATTTGTATCTTATTTTTGTCCTGAGCAAGACAAATCTCATCTGCTGTGAATTTTATCTGCAGTGTTTTCTGTATTACAATTGGAAGTCAAAGATATAACAAAACCAAGGATTGTTCTCAACTTCTAGAAGAAAAAAATCTACCAGAGACCTAAAGCCTGGGAAAGGACTCAGGAATCAGGAGAAATCGAGCAAGGTTCAATGCTGATTATTTTCTGGTTCAGTGTTAATACTGCTGGCCTCAGCTCAACCTCAGCCTTTTAAGAATAGCCGGGAACTGGGGGGTAGTTCAGTGGCAGAGTGTTGGGGCTGCATACACAAGGCCCTGGGTGCCATTCTCCAGCACTACCGAGGAAAAACAGCCATTCGAACATTTCTCTAATTAGTTTCTATTTATCTTCTTCTTGGATTCATTACGTTGAAGATGCCAACTCCTGTTTCCTGTGCAGAGATCCTGAGAGTCATCTTTGTGAGATCTTTGCTGGGTGTTAAGGGGACTAAGTGATGTTTTCTAATATCACAACTGGTCCCTCTCACTGAAAGATCTCCCCTGCTCCTCCGACAGATGGTTTCTCTCTCCCTCCATTTTTTTCTTTTCTTGGCAGTGCTGGAGATTGGACCCAGGGGCCCACACATGTCCTTTTTATTGTATTGTTATTTTGACACAGGGTCTCACTAAGTTGCCCAGACTGGCCTCGACCTTGGCCGTCCTCCTGCCTCAGCCTCCTGAGTGACAGATGATTTTTTGACCTGGTATCCATCAACACGGGCAGGAGGCTCAGAAGAGGCCTTTTGGGACTCTGTGGCACTTTATAAACGGGGACTGTCTGTGTGGACATCAGGGGAGGAGGGTTGGGTGGGGGTGTGTAGCTGTCATTGTAACAGATACCTGAGCTGACCAACTAGAGCCAAGCCGTGTTTTGACTCCCAGTTTTAGAGGTTCCGTCCGTGATCAGTAGTTGGTGCCGCTGTTTTGGGCCTGTATGGAGGCAGCTCATCGTGGCCGAACATCACTGCCCCTAGGGGCCAGGGAGGCCAAAGGATAGAGAGCGGGGGTGGGGAGGGGAAGAGGGGGGGCTCCAGGTCCTACCCAGTGACACTGGCTGCCTTCCCGTTCCAGCCACTTGGCAAGCTCACTGCTGGCTTGGGGCCTTGGCATCTGCTATTGTCTCTGAACCCCTCTTCCCTTTTATCTTCCTGGGGCAGCCCCTTCCTCCCCCTGCTGGGCCTCTAGAGTCACCTCAGAGAGGCTGACTTCTGGGCCTCTAGTCTGAAGGCCTGTGGCCATCTCTCTTTCTCTGACCAGTTTCTCTTCGGTTCTGTCCAAGCCCTTGATTTGATTGTTTTTCCTTCGTTAAGGAAGGTCTCTCCTTTCAGATGGCGGGTGCCCCAAAGTGGGGGCTTCGTCTTGTTCTGTAGCACCTAGGGTGGTGTCTGGCACCCAGGAGGTGCTCGGTGGACTTGGAATGAATGAGCGAGACGCATCTGCAGCCACCCCGGCAGCTCTGCGTGGGAGCAGAGACTCTGGGCTCTGGTTACTTCTCGACAGAAACTGGCGGGTGCCTCAGTTTCCTTGTGGATTAAGTGGAAATAACATTTGTACCTGCTTCAGGGGGTCATGATAAGGATTAAGTGGATCTCGTGAGCGCCTGCCTCAGGTATGTGTGTGTGTAATAAATCACCCCAAAACTTTGTGGCTCCAAACAGTAATAATCACTTTCAATCTAGTCATTTCTGCGGGTCAGAAATCGGGAGTGACTTTCCTGAGTGGTGCTGCAGTCTGGCTGGGCACAAATCACGAGCCACTCAAGCAGGAACAAACTTTATTTCCGAACTCCGCAAACCCCACCCACGCGGCCCTTCCAGGCACACCACACACCAACCAGAAACTCTCCCGGAACACCACCCACTGGGCTTCGCGCACACTCACTCCCCTCGAGAACTCAACGGGAATTCCAAAGTAGCGGGCGCCCAGGCGGACAGCAGGGGTCTATATACAATTGAATCAATCCAGTATCATCTTAGTGGCTCGCCTCTCAACCATTATTTCTGGCAAAATGTCAGGGGCCATTCCGACTCAGCTGTGGCTCTCAACATGGTGGTTCTGCCTCAGGGTCCCTTAGGTGCAGGCAGTCACCATATGGCCTTGTGGCCATCGGAACTCTTGACGGGGGCTGCAGGAGCCCTCCTCTGATGGCCCGCTCACACGGAGGGTGGCTGAAGCTCAGTTGCCCTGTGCACCTCCCGGACACAGCTTGAGTGTCCTACGACAGGGCGACAGGGCGGTGGTCTTCTCTGAGCGTGGATGATCCAGAGACAGCAGGAGGGAAGGGGGAATGGCTTTTAGGAGTTGGTTTCAGGAGTCCCCCGTGTCATTTCCTGTCCGTGAGCCCTGTGCAGCTCACCCATCGTGGGGTGGGACTCTCAGGATGTGGGGAGGGAGCTCGCCCTGGGCTGTGCTGGACCCTGGCCCAGTCCTGGTCCTAGTGTTAGCCGTTGTCAGTGTCTGGGCTGCAGGGCTGGGGACAGCTCACCCCTTAGCCTGGGCAGAGTGGGCCTCCATGAGCCAGAAATGAGCAGCTGCCCTTCCTGACTGGGCCTGTCTTAGCTGCCCTCTCTGACCTCAGGCCCACCTGATGGTCCCCATTTTGCTTCTTGAGGCTGCTAAGCTCCCCTTCCCTCCACCGTGGGGACTATGACCTTGCTTCCTCATAAGGCACACATACTCCTCTCCTTTGACTGGGCATCACTTCCTCCTGGCTACCTCGCCTCCCCCAGGCTGGCCTCTGTGTCCCTTCTCGGTGCCCACACAGCCCCCAGCCCATATCCTCAAAGCACCTCTTGAGCTGTATGTTACTGTCGCTTCTCTTGGGCTGTATGTCCCCTCCCACCCTCACCTCCATCCTGGGGATTGAACCCAAGGCACTAACCACTGAGCAACCTCCCCAGCCCTTTTTATTTTTACTTATTTATTTTAACTTAAGTTTGTTTACTTATTATGATTATTTTTTAATGCCGTGCTGAGGGTCGAACCCAGTGCTTCACACAAGAGAGGCAGCGCTCTACCGCTGAGCCACAACCCCAGCCTCTTGTTATTTTTTATTTTGAGACAGGGTCAGGCTAAATTGCTAACGTGTTCCATAAGTTGCTGAGGCTGGCCTTGGACTTGCGATCCTCCTGTCTCAGCCTTCCAAGGTGCTGGGATTACAGGTGTGCGCCATGCCCAGCGAGCTGTGTCATTTTTTGAGAGCAGAGACACCTGAGTTCAGATGCTCACTTGGCCTCTTAAGCTTGTGGATTTGAAGAAATGACTTCTTTTTCTGAGCCTCAGTTTGCTCACCTGTGAAGGGGAGATTCTGTTAGGAGTTAGAAACTGCAGGGCTACTGCCACCTCCCCAGCCTGCACTTGGGCTGTGTCCTCCTTCTCCCCCAGGCCCAGGGACTCGGTGCCAGGTACAGTGGCCCACGCCCGTAATCCCAGAGACTCGGGAGACTGAGGCAGGAGGATCACGAGTTCAAAGGCAGGGCAGCCTCAGCAACTTAGCAGTGATCACCTAACAACTCAGCGACACCCTGTCTCTACATTAAAAAACAGGGCTGAGAATGTAGCTTAGTGGTAAAGCCCTTGGGTTCCATCCTCAGTACCAAAAAAAAAAAAAAAGCCCAAGGGCTTGCTGAGTTGCCTAGACTGGCCTCAAATTTACCATCCTCCTGACTCAGCCTCCTGAACCACTGGATCATAGGCATGGGCCACCAAGCCCAATAAAATTAACCATCTTAAAGCACAGGAAGTGTAGAGCTCATTGGCATTTTGGATGCTCACTGTATGTGCAGTCACTGCCTTTGTGTAGTTCCAGAACATTCCATCACCCCAGAAAGAAACCTCGTGCCCGTTAAGTAGCCTTCCTCATGTCCAGCGCCGGCCCTCGGCCGTGGATTCGCCTCCTCGGGGCGCTTGTGTGAGCCTGGGCGCTTTCCCTCCACTGGGTTCCTCTGCTGTGTGGCGGGACCCTTCATGCCCTTGCACGGCTGAATAGTACTCCGCCGTTTGTCCGAGTGTCTCTCGAGGTACCCTGGATTGTCCCCGTGTGGCTGCTGGGATAGTGTAACTGTGGACACCCTTGCACACGTTTTTGTTTGGACATCTGTTCTTAGTTCTTGGGGACTTCTGCCTGGCCGTGCAGTCGCCGAGGGCCAGTGGGTCTCTGAACCCGCCCGTCGAGACTGTGACCTTGACTCCGTGGCTCAGGAGCGACACCCAGGCGACTCAGCCCAGGTGTCCAGGTGGCTGCGGCTGGGCACTGTTGAGCCCTCTGTGGTGGCTGCAGAGCCCTGGTCCCATCCCTGTCTCGGCGGCCTCTGCTCTGGGAGGAGAACTGCAGAGCCATGACGTAACCTTTGGCTTTGACCTTGCCTGAGGGAGGGCGGGACCTGGCCGGCTGCCACGTGGGCCTCTGGGGGAGGGCACAGCTGGGTTTGGAGAGGGAGGCACTAAATGGTCCCTGCAGAAGGAGGAGGTGGAACCTTTTCCTTTTGTTTTGATGAAACCTAAAGAACCTCTCTGGCTGGTGGGTGGACAGGACTGCCTGGCCCAACCCACCAGTTGTCAGCTGTGTGGCCTTGGGCAAATTCTTAACCTTTCTGGGTCTCAGCTTTCTCTGTGGAATGGGGATAACTAGTCACTGAGAGGATTTAAAGGGATCAAAGACGGCTCATTAACAGGCACTGGGCACCCTACAGTAGCCTTCAGCACTGCGGGGGTGGGGGGGGTGGTACCCTTCCCCACTCCTGGGGAGGGCTTGATGAGTGCTTCTAGATTACAAAGAGAAAGGCATTCTAAACTCATTTCCTCAGAGTTCTTTCTCTTTCTCATCCTTCCTTTCAGTTGAACCCAGGGCCGCCGGAGCACTAAGCCACACCCCCAACGCTTTTTACTTTTTATTTTGAGTCTAAGTGCTGAGGCTGGCCTTGAACTTGAGATCCTCCAGTCTCAGCCTTCTGAGGGGCTGGGATTACTGGCGGGAACCACAGCTCCCGTCTAAACATGTTTTCTTTACCTTGTTTTTTTCCTTTAATTTATTTTTTATTTTTGAGCATTTTCAGCTTCTCAGGAAAATGAGCAAGAGAAACAAACTTCCCACAAACCCCTCTTGTCTTACTTCTGTCTCCTGTTATTAACATTGTGGGTTAGTGTGGGTAGGACATGTGTGGTGACCGACCAGCCACTACTGATGCTGTGGTTGGTACTGGGGATTGAACCCAGGGGCACTTAACCACTGCGACACATCCCCAGCCCTTTTTATTTTATTTTTAAATTTTGAGACAGGGTCTCACTAAGTTGCTTAGGGCCTCACTAAGTGGCTGAGACTGGTTTTGAATTTGCCATCCTCCTGCCTCAGCCTCCTGAGCTGCAGGGATGACAGGAGTATGCCACCTCGTCCGGCTGTGGTTGACTTCTTTAGGCTGAGAAAGTTCTCTTCTCTCTTTAGCTTATTAAGGATTTTTATCAAGCCAACGGTCAAGTTTAAAGAAAATTTTCAGTTGTAGATGGACATAATGCCTTTATTTTACTTATTTATATGGAGCTGAGGATCTAACCCAGTGCCTCTCACATGCGAGGCAAATGCCTTACCACTGAGCTACAGCCCCAGCCCGAGTGTCCAGTTTTTAAATTTAAGAAACGTATCAAGTTGGGCCCTGTGGTACACACCTGTAATCTCAGCATTCAGGAGGCTGAGGCCGGAGGATCACAAGTTCAAAGCCAGCCTCAGCAATTAAAGGAGGACCCTAAGCAACTTAGCAAGAGCCTGTCTCAAAATAAAAAATAAAGAGGGCTGGGGATATGGCTCAGTGGTTAAGCACCGCTGGATTCAATCCCTGGTACCAAAACCCAAACAGAACAGAACAAAATAACAAAAATAAATGCATTAAGATACAGGGGCTGGGGTTGTGGCTCAGTGGTACAGCACTTGCCTAGCGTGTATGAGGCACTGGGTTCGAGCCTCAGCACTGCATATAAATAAATGAATAAAATAAAGGTCCATCAACATGGAAAAAAATATTAAAAAAAAAAAAAAAAGAGATAAGTACAGTGGCTCCGTGTGCTGGTAGTTTACCTGAACAGATTTCCAATATTGCATTACGGCGAGAAAAGCGGCCGTACCTGTGACTGGTGTTTGTCAGCCTTTCCTCTCTGTGACAAAATACCTGACCTAAACAACTTAGAGGAGGAAAGAGAGTCTGAGTCCATGGTGGGCAGGCTGCAGGGCAGAAGCAGGTGGAAAGGTGGCAGAGGAGAACCCGTGTCCCTGGGCTCCCTCAGGGCGACAGTCTGCCTTTGAGGACGAAGCCCCTTGACCTGCCCTGTTTATCCCCCCTGATCTGCTGGGCCCCTCCTCTCTGAGGCTGTCCCCCTTCCAGGAATGTCCTGGTCACTGCTGGACGGCTTCCCTGGGACTCTCCCTCTGACGTGGGCTATTTTTTCCCTCTGTGGGTCAGAGGCTGAGCTCTGCCCAGCAACGAGGGCCCAGATTAGGCCCCGCGGGCAGCCTGGCTGGCCTGCTCTGTTTGTTGTTTCAGGAAGTGGACAATTTAGAGAGATAAAAGGGGGAAATAACGGCCCAGTCCTGGCCTCTGTGGTGTCTGGTTGCTTTTCCCCTGGAGCACTGTTTGGGTGGGGGACCACCCAGAGCAGCACCCTCCACCCTCAGAGGAGGAAGAGGAGGAGGAAGGGAGGGGACCAACCCTGAGCCCTGACCCTGTACTGGGCCCTGGGCGGCAGGCAGGGTCCCTGCTTCCCCGGAGCTTTACCTCAAGGCAGGCCACCGAGGAGGTGAAGGAAGAACAGGTCGGGTCATGGAGCTGGCCCTAGTGGCTAGGGCTAAGAGAGAGGGAGGCAGGGCCCGGGGTGGTGGAGGCCACCCAGGGGGTGACTTCTATAAGCTGAGGCCTGAAGGATGTCAAGGGGCGGTCAGGGCACTCAGGGACAGGGACCTCAGGCTGGAGCTTAGGGCAGCAGCAGGGGGGACGAGGTCAGTCACGCAGGAAGTAGTTGGAGAGGATTGGTGGTGGCCCGGGTCTGCACCTTGGACTTTCTGTGGAATCACATCCTTTAATTACCTCATGGCAACTCCATAACATGGGGATCAGTTGCCCGCTTAACTTTTGTGGAAACCGAGGCTCTGAGCAGTTACTTGACAAGCCACCAGCTGTGGTTTGGGTATGGACTGTCCCCCAAGAGTCCTTGTGTGGGAGGCTTGGTCCCCAGGGTGTCGGTATTGAGAGTGATGTGGTGCCTTTAAGAGGTGGAGCCTCATGGGAGGTCCTCAGGTCATTTGTAGAGGTGTCCTCCAAGGGGTTATGGGACCCCGTCTCCCCTGTGCTCCCTGTTTGGCAGTGCAATGCCCCCTCACCCCCGCCATCACGTGATGTGGTGGGGGGAGTCCTCATCAGGGCTGAGCTGATACAGATTGAGTCTCCAGAACTAGCCTAAGTAAAGCTCCTTAGAACCAGAGTCCCAGCCTACGGGTGTCCGGCACAGTGGATCAGCCACTGTTCTAAGGCCAAATCCAGCCTGCCACCGACTTTTGTAAATAAAGTTTTATTAGAACACAGCTGTGCCCTTCATTCATTTTCTGATCCTTGGTGGCTGCTTTCCTACCAGGTCCCCTGGACTTGCGATGGAGACCGAATGATGCATAGTAATTATCTACTGTCTGGCTCCTGGTAGATGAGGTTTGCTGGGCTCTTGTCCAAGCTCCCAGTCCTCAGAGCAGCTGTAGGAGGTAGGAGCTGTTGTCCCCATGTCACAGGAGGGGAAATGGAGGCACAGAAAGGTGAAGAAAGTTGCCGGGTTTCCCAGGGTGGGGCTGGGGTTCCTACCCAGGCTGGTGGCCTCTCTGCTCCCCAGACAGAATCACAGGAAGCCAGTCAGCCAGGTGGAAACCGGGAGACCTGGGTCCAGCCGTGGCTCTGAAGAGCGAGTTAGTCACTGCTCTGGGGCTGTTTGCTCACCTGGTGGTAGAGCAGGCCCCACCCTGGCCCCAGGCCCCACCCCATGCTGGTTGGCATGACTCAGGGCTCTCCCAGCCCTGCTGCTTAGAGTCTGGCAGACCAAGGAGGCCCCAGGGGATTCTGGCTTCTGCCCTGACTCCTGTGCCCTGGGCTCCTGTGGTTGGGCCCCTCCACTCTCTGGTGCAGCAGCCACGGGTCCCCGTGAATGCAGTCTGGCCACATTAAAGATTCATTTCCTCCATCACCCCAGCCATATCTCAACTGCTCCATGGACCCATGAGGCCAGGGGTCACCATGCTGGACAGCACAGGTAGAGAGCCTTTCCTTCATTGCAGGAGACCAGCCAACCCAGCCCGTGTGCCCCAGCTGGACTGTAACCATGCTGCCCCGTGTGGACCTGAATCTGATCATCACTCCTCTGCCTTAGCCACGGCTCCCACCTTCCCTAATTTAAGCCACTGTCCTCCCATGACCCCTAGGGCCCAATGTGGCCTGGTCCAATCCTCCCCTGACTCTCTGTCTCTCCTTGCCGTCCTCCCTGCTGACTCCCCAGCCACACGATCCCTCAAACTGACCAAACTGACCGAGCACCATTCTACCTCAGGCCCTTTGCACTGCTCTTCTGTCACCTTTGAATTCTCTTCCCCCAGGTGGCTGTGAGGCTTTCTCTCCCGGCCTTCAGTCTTTGCTCTGATTTCACTCTCTCAGGAGACTGACCTTGGCCGCTTTGTTTAAAGTTGTCTCACCAACTAAACTATCTGGTTCTCAGTTGCATAAGTCTCCCGCAATAGAACACAGGTGCCAAAAGAAAGGGCAATTTTGCGTCATATTCAGGGCTTTGTTGCAATCCTGGAGCAGGGCTTGACCCACCGTAGATGCTCAGTCCATGTTTCCCAGTGGTCCGGTGGCCGAGTGAACGGGTGTGTGAGTGGCTGGGTGGTCTTTGAGGGGGGCAGTCGTGATGGGTCCCTGGCCTTGCAGTCTTTTAGCATTTGATGAACATGTCATGGCCCCCAGCCAGGGTCCCTGGACTGTAGGACTCCTGGGTTAAGACCCTTCGGTAGATGTAAGCACAAATTATTTGGGTACCCCACCTCTAATTAGCCTCCCAAATAAAGGCCATACCAAAGGACAGTGAGTGGAAAGGTTTTCAGGAAGTCCTGAAATCGAGTTCTCTGTTGCTGCTATCAGTCATACCCAATAGTGTGTGTGTGTGTGTGTGTGTGTGTGTGTACACACCGCATTTTATCCTGTTGGAAGAACCAGCAAAACGTGTTCCTAATAGGGCTGGTTTGTGTAAAGAACCTGAAATAAGAAAAAGGTCGTATACAGTTGACATCTCAGTCCGTTTGTTTTCCTTTAAAAATTTTCCATTTTGGAAAAAGACACATAGAAAAGAATATGTTCTTAAAAAGTTTCTTAAATCTTTTTCTCATCTTTTGGCACCCTGCCTTCCTGGGAAGCTCACCATGGACTGTGGTTGTCTTGGTGAGTCATTCAGGGTTGCCTGTATCCTCAGCACCCAATTCATTTATTTTTTTTTTAACTTTTATTTTTTTTATTTATTTTTTTTAAATTATAGATGGGCACAATACCTTTATTTTATCTATTTATGCGGTGCTGAGGATTGAACCCAGTGCCTCACATTTGACGAGACAAGCGCTCTACCACTGAGCCACCACGCCAGCCCTAACTTTTATTTTTTTGGGGCACTGGGGATTGAACTCAGGGGCACTCGACCACTGAGCCACATCCCCAGCCCGTTTTTGTATTTTTTTAGAGACAGGGTCTCACTGAGCTGCTTGGAGCCTCACTAAATTGCTGAGGCTTTGAACTCTGGGTCCTCCTGCCTCAGCCTCCCGAGCCGCTGGGATGGCAGGCGCGTGTTCATTCATAATGCACTCATTTACTCACTCATTCAGCTGGTGTTTCTTGGTGTTGGCATTCTGTGAGACCCTGCAGGTGGTGATGTAGAGACAGGGTTCCTATGCTAATGGGGGGAGGGGTCCAACACATCACACAGTTGAAGGGGGGCTAATGATGGAGATGGTCATTGTGGAGTGGGCCCTTGGGAGGTGTGTGGAGGTGGAAGAGTGAGTAAAAACTCATCCAGGTGGAGAGCAAGTCATTTTTCTCTCCAGAGTCCTGGAGCCCCAGTTGTGAAGCAGAACTACAGTTGTCCCCAGTTATCTGAGGTTTTATTTGCCATGGCTTTTTAATTACCTGTGGTCAACCATAGTTCAAAAATATTAAATAGAAAATTCCAGAAATAAACTATTCCTAAGTTCTGAGTAGTGGGTACCTTCCTTCCTGTTTCATCTCCCACCTGGGACTTGACTCATGCTCTCACTCAAGAGTATCCATGCTGTGTATGCCACCTGCCCGTTAGTAAATTAGTAACCATCTTGGTTATCAGCTCAACTGTGGAGGTACTTCGGTGCTTGTGTTTAAGTAATACTTATTTTAATAATAGCCACAAAGCCTAAGAATAGTGATGTTGGCAATTCAGATATACCCAATAGAAGCCACAGAGTGTCTCCTTTAATTGAAAAAGTGGAAGTTCTTGACTTAATGAGAAAAAAAAAATTGTATGCTCAGGTTGTTAAGATCTACAGTGAAAATAAATGTTCTATCCATGATATCAAGAAGAAGGAAAAAGAAATCCATGTTGGTTTTTCTGCCAAACTGCAAAAGTTAGAGCCACAGTTAAGATGGAAAAGGTGCCAAATTTGCATATATACACAAGGGAAAAAACAGTATCTGTAGAGTTCTGGGCCATCTTGGTTCTGAGCACTGACCTGGGGTCTGGAAGGCTCTTCCTGAGGATCAGGGGAGACTACTAATTCCCACCGCAGCGAGCGCAGGCCTGGACCCGGTGACCTACAGGCCCTATTACCCAGAGTTCCCACGGTCCTGTGAGTGGGAAGCAGAACCCTGCAGGGAGCTCAGCACCCACCACGGTGGGGCAGGCTCTGGGCACGCTCGCTGGTGCTGCTGCTGGTGCCACTTAGATCATGCTTGGCCCACGTGCAGGGAGGGTTCATGTCCTTTGGCTGGATTCGTTGTCGTGTCAACAAGAGCTGCCAAGATCCTCCGGCAGGACCTGAGGGTGCTCTCCAGATGTGCCTGCCAGTCACTTCTCCTCCCCAGGTGGAGCCCCCTCTGGGACAAGCACCCCTCTAAACTTTGTCCTTTTTGGGGGGGGGGGGGTGGGGTACTGGGGATTGACCTT
>NW_026000185.1:13132674-13187239 GCF_001458135.2 Marmota marmota marmota | reverse complement strand
GGGGTGGTGTGGGGTACTGGGGATTGACCTTGGGGGCACTCGAGCACTGAGCCACATCCCCAGCCCTATTTTGTATTTTATTTAGAGACAGGGTCTCACTGAGTTGCTTAGAGCCTTGCTTTTGCTGAGGCTGGATTTGAACTCTCGATCCTCCTGCCTCAGCCTCCCAAGTCGCTGGGATGACAGGCATGCACCACCAAGCCCAGCTAAACTTAGACCTTGACCTCGAAGAATATCATGATAGGAAAAGTTCCTATGCTTGTCCCCTGGCCCCGGGCATCCTCCCACCTTAATAATCTCCTCATTGCTGAAATCTGGCTCCAATAGCCAAGAGGTTCTAAGTGCTCCTAGACGGTGGCACCTAACATCTGAAATCTGTTCCCTCAATCTCCTATGCAAATGAGCAGGCAGCCTGGCGTGTGGCACCCGTAAGGAGTGGAGGCTGAGGCAGGAGGATCATGACTTCAAGGCCAGCCTCAGCAATGGCAAGGCACTAAGCAACTCAGTGAGACCCTGTCTCTAAATAAAATACAAAATAGGGCTGGGGGTGTGGCTTGGTGGTTGAGTGCCCCTGAGTTCAATCCCTGGTACCAAAAAAAAAAAAAAAGAGCGAGTTTCCTGTTTCAGAAGCTGAGCTCACCGAGGCCCAGCGAGGCTGGCGACCTGCCTTTCTAAGAAGCAGTGGCCAGGGTTTGCCTCAACGTCAAAGTCTCGGCCAGGTCACCGTCTCTCTGGGTCTCAGTTTCCCTGCCACAAAGCCTGGGCAGTGAAATCACCCGTGCCCGACGCTACAGGTGGGCGTGGGAAATCAGGTGATGTCATGCTGTGAAAAGTGTGTGGGCCGCTGGGATCCTGGGAACAACCATAACGGGCCACGTTCAAAGGCGTGGCTGTGTGTTTGTCTATTTAAAGACAGGGGACGTCCCTGGAGTGACCCAAGAGTCTTGAAAAAGCATTCCTGCTCCATGACAGCCATTTGAAAATCGAACGTTCCACCTGGGGCTATTGAAGTGACACGGTGTGAATAGAACATCTGCTGCCAGGGTCGGGGTGTGGTTTGGGGAAGACTGATCAGTAATCAGCTGGTGTACCTGTGTGTCATTTTAGCACTTAGGGAAGCACTTCCCTATCCGTGGACCCTTGGATGGTTTCATTCCAGGGTGCAGCTTTGGAGACTGAGATACTGGAAAGTTCCTGGTCCACACACTGAGCAACTGTGTGACTGGGGAGGTCCCATAGCCTGCCCAGACCTCAGTTTCTTCGTCTGTAAAATAGGGGCAGTTGTGTTCCAAGAGCAGTTCAGATGACTGAGCGTGGTGACTCACAGCAAGTACTTTAAAGAGCTTGGTACCAAGTGGGCACTCAGTGGAACTTAGTCAGTACTGATCCTGTTGTTTGGATTCCCGTGCCCACTGTCACGCACCCAGGGCTCTTCCTGATGCATCTCCTGTTCCCGAGGGGAGTAGAATTTGACTCTAGCAGAGGAAGTACTGGGGATAGAGGGAGAAAATTGTATTCCATGCACATGTGATCATGTCAGAATGAACCCACTGTTATATATCTATCTACAATGCATCAATGGAGACCTTTGAAAAATGTGACTCTGGCACAGCTGTGGCCTCTCCTGGGGTGGCCTGGCCAGTGGGTGGCAGGCCCCAGCTCCAGCTGCGGGTCCTGACCTCACAGTTGCTGAATATTCAGGAGCTCTGTGCTGGTCGATCTTCAAAGACCTTTGTTCACTGTTAATAAGCGCTTTGTTGCTGCCCAGAGAGGGGTGCGGCTGAGTTGGCCCTGGACGCTGTTACACATGGCGCGTGTCACATCCTTGGGGTGTGCTGGGTCTGCAGATGTGGGAGGCCCTGGGTGTGGGAGGCTCCTGGCCGTGGGCAGAGCCCTAGGTGCGTGTCTGTGTGTCATCTGTGGCCAGACAGTCGTTCTGTTGTGTCTGAATGTGTCCATCAGAGAGAGGGGCGGTCGTCCCAGATCGGAACAGCTGGGCGCAGCTGGACTGCCCTCTGGGCACCAGGCTGTGACCCTCTACCCATCAGTGGGCCTGTGCGACCGACCTGGCCTGAGCCTCGCAGCCTCCAGAGCAGCCCCTTAAAGTGTGGTCAGGCCGTGGGCCTCAGTGCCCTCCATCCGGGTTACGACCTGATCTGACGGTCATGACCGTGGCCTGCCAAGGCCGCTTGGGTCTCACCCCGGCCACTTCTCCAGTACCCGGGGGCTTCAGCCGTGTGTTATTTCTGCTGGTTCCCATGTCTGGTGAGGGTGGCCTGGGGTCTGGGGACAGAAGCCCAGGATCTTGGCTCTTGCTGTCACCCAGTTCCGTGGCCTTTCTCCCTGTAGCGTAGGGTCTGCCCCTGCTTGTAGCTGCCCCAGGGAAGCCGAACTTCTTACCCAGAGCCCCGGGCTCAGGAGCTACAGACGAGAGGCCACCAGGCCCTTTGATGACCTAGGGCTGGAACGGAGAGCACTCCTCCTGTTGTGTCCTTTGGTTAAAATAAGTCACAGGTCCTGCTCAGAATTAGAGCTCTGGTGTTGTTCAGCTTAAAGCTCGTTTGCACACACACGTGCAGAAAGTGAACGCATTTGCAGACTGTGATTACTATTATTTTGTGTGAGTGCTGAGCACCGCCATGAGCACTGTGCACAGCATAGGGTCCAG
Source organism: Marmota marmota marmota (assembly GCF_001458135.2). NCBI lineage: Eukaryota > Metazoa > Chordata > Mammalia > Rodentia > Sciuridae > Marmota > Marmota marmota. The sequence continues at coordinate 13,184,571 of NW_026000185.1, read as the reverse complement.
GTGACTCTGCTCCTGGCCTGGGCTGGTGAATATCTGCAAGGTGGTGGCCTCGGTGGGCTGGTATTCCAGGCAGGTTTGTGTGTTGGCCCCCAGGCCTGCCGCAGTGAAGGGCGGTTTTCTTCTCTCCCCCAGAGAATCAGTCGGTGGAAGGCTTCTCCTCGCCACCTGTGAACTTCCTGCAAGAATTGCCAAGCTACCGCTCGGTGGCCCGCAGGAGGACCACCATCCTTCCCCGGGACAAGCAGAGCGGCACCCTGCTGAAGCCCGCCGACTCCTACGGCTCCCACCTGGAGGGAGGCATCACCAAGAACCTCAGCAGCCAGTCCATCCGCAAGTACGCGCTCAACATCTCGGAGAAGCGGCGACTGAGGTGCGCGACAGCAGGGGGCTGCGCGGTGCTCCGCGTGGGGATGAGCTTGTGCACGGGCCGTGTTCCCTGGGAGCTCACGTCACTGGACCTTGCTTCCTTAGGGCTGCCGAGCGGTCACGGAGACACCCAAACCCGTGACAGCTCAGCAGATTATCAGCCTCCTCTTCCTGCTCTTGGTGCTCCTCCTCCTCCTCCTCCTGATGCTGCTTCTCCTCCTCTTCTTCCTCCTCCTCCTCTGCTCCTGATGCTCCTCCTCCTGCTCCTGATGCTCCTCCCCCCTCCTCCTCCTCCTCCTCTTCCTTCTCTTCCTCTTCCTCTTCTTTCTCCTCCTCCTCTTCCTCCTCCTCCTTCTCTTCCTCCTCCTCCTCTTCCTCCTTCTCCTCCTGCTCCTCCCCATCCTCCTCCTCCTCCTCAATCCTAGGGATTGAACCCAGGGATGCTCTACCCCTGAGCCACATCCCCAGCTTGTTTTATTTTGAGACAGGATCTCTTTAAGTTGCTGAGCCTGGCCTTGAATTTGCGATCCTCCTGCCTCAGCCTCTTGACAGCTGGGTTTCCGAGCCTGCTCCACCAGGCCTGGCTGAGAGGAGGACTTTGTAGTCTGCCATCCCCATCATTCCTGCAGAATTCAATCCCTAGGATTTTTCCCATTGGTCTGACACAGTGGCTGAAGTGGTATTTCTGCCTAACGCTTGATCTGAGGCTGCCCGGGGCAGTAGCATGGACATAGTGCATGGCGCCACACCTTCCCTTGTAGCTTTACAAACCTGTGGTGGTTTTTCTTTTATTTTCTTTTCTTTTTATTTATTTAGGTGTTGGGCATGGAACCCAGGGTCATGCACGCTAGGCGAGTGCTCTGCATTGAGCCGTACCCCCAGGTCTCTGATTTTGAATACGGGGGTAGGTTGTCATATGTGTTCAAAAACATGGGAATAAAGCCAGACTTTACAAGTATCCTTTATTTCCCACTATTTCAGACTGATGGATTTTGAATTCTTGTAAAATACCTCTGCTGTATGCCAAGCCTCTCCACATCCAAGAAGGAAACACATTTTCTATTTTTTTCCCCTTTTTTTTAATAACCTGGGATTGAACTCAGGGACACTTATCCACTGAGCCCCATCCCCAGTCCTATTTTGTATTTTATTTAGAGACAGGGTCTCACTGAGTTGCTTAGCGCCTTGCTTTTGCTGAGGCTGGCTTTGAACTCACAATCCTCCTGCTTCAGCCTCCCCAGCCGCTGGGATGACAGGATGATAGGCATGTGCCACCGCTGAAATTGCATTTCCTTCTGCCCAGAAATTCCCGAGCTGGTTGTAGAAGTGGCACTGATAGAACCCGAGGGCAGGGCCGGGTCTGACTGATTTCACAGTGAACCCTAGAACTTGGTGACCATAGGACACAGGACGGCAGAAATGATAACCCCAGAGCTGCTAGCTCCTTTGCATGACCCAGCGGTGCTGTCCGGGCCCCTGGTTCCCTCTGACCTGCCCCCAGCCTGGGTTTCTCAGCCTCTGCACTGTTAGTCCTCCACCTGCAGGGACAGGTGACTTGTGGGCTCTGCCTTGTCGGATGAAGCCACATCCCTGGCCTCTACCTGCTGATGCCAATAGCATCTTCCCCCCAGAGGTTGTGACAGTCAAGAGTGTCCCCAGATATGGCCTGATGTGCCCTGGGGTGGGGAAAATCGTCCCCAGTCGGAACTGCTAGTGGAGGGGTTGGTACTTTATCAACCCAACCACACATCAGGCACTGGAGGCTCGTTTGAGGATGGCTCGAGCCTCTCCCCTGGACCGGAGTCCCCTGTCGGATGGAGGAGGACAGGCTGAAGGGAGGGTGGAGGCGGGTGCCACATGCTTGGGGACAAGCCAGTCACTGGTTGTGCCGCTCAAGTATGCTTCCCCACACTCCTCCCCGCCCCCCTCTCCCCTGCCGGCCTTGGGCACCCTCTCTTTCCCCTGTGTCCCCCGCCCCTCCACCACCTTGGCCTTGGGCTCCTCCTGCAGATCTCCCCAGGGAGCGGTGGTTGTGGGACCTCGGGATGGCTGGACATTGTCTGCAAAGGCTACGATAACGTGGCAGCCGCGGGGCCCCACGTGGCCTCTGTCACACCCCTGGGCTCTGCTTTTGTAGCAGGACAGCAGACAATTCCTAGTGACCGGCGTGGCCCAGCGTGGCCCAGCGTGGCCGGGCCCCTGCAGCCCTGCATTTACCGGCACAGACAAGAGAATTTCATGTGCTTTCCCGATGTTAATTTTTTAACATCTTTTAATTTTTTTAACCATTTAAAACTGCGAAAGGCAGTCACAGCTGGTGGCTCGATGTGGTGCATGGTCACTAACCGCTGATCCTGTCAGCCAGGACATGTGCCTCTCATCGGCCAGGAAGTTTTGTCCCCAGGGCCCCAGAGGGCATTTGACAATGTGTGGAGATGGATTAGTTGTCACAACGGAGGGATGAGCTCCTGGCATCGAGGCAGTAGAGTGGGAAGGCCACCAAGCCTCCTCCTGTGCGCAGGACGGCTCCCTGGTGAGGGACTGTCAGCCATGCGGGGTTGAGCAGCTGATAGCGGCTCAGCTGGTGCCTGACTCACAAGGACACTGACGGAGGGGCTGACTGGTTTTAACAGCAGGACATACCAAGACCCCGAGGGCAGGGTCAGGAAATCGAGGGAGAGACCACGGTAAGACAGAGGGGCCTGGAGGCTGCCTTCCTGAGAGGACCTGGATCCTCACCGTAAGGAGGAGCTGTTCATTCTGTGCATAGTGATGGGACATAACCTAGACTATATCTCTGATCTCTCTGTCTGTCTGTCTATGCACCTGAATGTAATCCACACTCATGGGAAGGCGGTTTGCTTCCCGTGGATACAGGAGCAGTGCGTGTTGTTGATCCGGGGACTCTGAACTCTGTGCTCATCAGGGTACACATACTTAATGAACACCTATTAAGTGCCAGGTGCCATGCTAGGTGCTGGGGATAGAGTGCTCAGCAAAGCAGGCCCCGGGCAGGATTGTCACGGAGCCTGCTGTGTGCTAGGCAGAGGCCACAACCACAAATCCCACATATCCTCTTCACCTTTAAAGAGCTTGCGGTGTAGAGGGGGAGACGGATATTGAACTACTGTACCACTGAGGAGGATGAGGTATGGAAAGAAGGGGTGTCCTGAGCAGGAGGACGGGGAGCCTGACCTACTGAGTATGATCTACTGAGGTGGAGGACCAGGTCAGATGTGGCTCTGTAGAGTCACTTTACTGGGTGCAGAGTAGCCGTCACGTGGATGTCATTGTGATAAAGTGATATCCCATAAAACTGACCACTTAAATCACGACAGTGCCTAATTCTCTGCCGCTAAGTGCGTTGAGAGTGTTGTGCAGCCGTCGTGGTTGTCCACTCCCAGAAATGGTTTCTCCAACCTAGTGGAAAACTGTACCTTTTAAACAGCCATATCCTGTTCCCCACTCCCCAATCCTGGGCATCTGGGAACCTGCTTTCTGTGTCTATAAATCTGCCAGTTCTAAACATTCCATATAAATGGAAACATACAGCAAGTGGCCTTTTGTGTTTGGAGTCATTTCAAATTCTATCAGGTATCATTACTTTATTTTTTTTTCATGGCTGAGTAATATTCCACCACATAGAGACAGACTACTTTTTGCTTATCTATTTTTCCATTCATGGACATTTGGGTTGTTTCCATCTTTTGGCTTTGAATAATGCTCCTATGCACATTCAGAGTGAGTTTTTTATGTGAGAACCCTCTTTTCATTTATTCCGGAATCGTAGGTAGAAGTGGAATTCCGGGTCCTATGATAAGTCTGTGTTTGACATTTGGAGGAACCGCCAACTGTCTCCCATAGGGGCCGTGCCCAGCAGCTGATCACGAGGACCCTCTGCTGGAGCCCTCCTGGATGCAGATGCCGAGGTCTGACGCTGTTGCTGCTGTCATTGTCATGGTCATTTTTTTTTTTTAATGCAGGGACATTCAGGAGACCCAGATGAAGTACCTGTCTGAGTGGGATCAGTGGAAGCAGTACAGCAGCAAGTCTTGGAAGCGGTTCCTCGAGAAGGCGCGCGAGATGACCACCCACCTGGAGCTGTGGCGCAAGGACATCCGCAGCATAGAAGGTACCTGGACCTGGCTCCGCACAGTCGGTCCTGCTGCAGGCGCCCGGCCCCTCTCTCCCCAGGCTCAGCCGACAGGGAGCTTTTCCTCCTGCGACAGACGTGAGCAGCAAGCCACCCTTGGGCTTAGCAGGGCCAGTGGCACCGGGGTGCTAATGGAGATGCTCGGGATGTTCTTCTTATTCCAGCCCAGATGTGTCGCTTGGTGTCACTGAACTGCGTGTCTGCATTTTTAGACATTTATAAGCAGTATCGAGGGACAGGGGTCAGAGGCAGTGCCACCCCACCACAGCTGCCGGTGGCTATGGAAACACTAGGAATCACAGCTTCCCCATGATGGGGAGAATAGGGGGCACAGGTTATAGTCACAGGATACCATAGACGGGGGCTTCATAGAAATGAATTTCGAGCTGGGCGCTGTGGCACACACCTGTAATTCCAGTGGCTTTGGAGGCTGAGACAGAAGGATAGGAAGTTTGAGGCCAGTCTCAGCAACTTAGTGAGACCCTGTCTTAAATGAATGAGTGAGTGAATGAATGAATGAATACAAATGAAAGAAAGACAAAGGAAGAAAGAAGAATGTTTTTCTTTAGAGTTCTAGAAGCTGGACAAGCCTTGCTAAAGTGCCCATCTGACTCTGTGAGTGTTAAGAGGCTGGGAGACCCTGGAAGGGACCAGCAGGAGCCCCCTGGTGTGTCTCTCCTTACAAGGGCACTGATCCCATCACGAGGCCCCAGCCTCATGACCTCATCCTTAATCACCTCCCCAAGACCCACCTCCAACACCATCACCTTGAGGGGCTGGGGTTCCAGTATACGGAATTTGGAAGGTGGGGATAATATGGGAATATTCAGTGCACAAAAATGAGAAGTTATGCCAAAGTATGAAATCAGAAATATTCAATATCTGGGTGACTTAGGCAAGTTGTGGAGGTGAGGCCTCTTAGGGTTACATAGTTTCCACCAAAACCCACAAGGATGTACAAGCACCAGCTCACACTGCTAAGGCGGAAACTTTGTAAAGGTGTTCATAAGAAATGTGGCAGGGTAAGTATGGAAGAATGGATCGCTTCCATTATTCCTATTAAAAAATATAACAACTGGTGACCTTTTACCTTTGGTAATATATTACCTTTCATTGATCGATTGATTGATTTTTGTACTGGGATAGAACCCAGGGATAGAACCCTAGCCCTTTTTTATTTTTCATTTTGAGACAGAGTCTCACCAAGTTGCTTAGGGCCTCATTAAGTTGCTGAGGCTGGCCTCAAATTTGTGATCCTCCTGCCTCCGCCTCCCATGTTGCTGGGATTGCAGGTGTGAGCCTAAAGGGGCTTCATAGTTTCCCTTAAAACTTTAACCACACACTCTGTACTTTTTTCTCTTGAGACTTAAGCATCGTTTGTTTGGAATGCGATCATAGAAGCTAGTCTTTGCTCGTCTTTATGGACCAGGTGTTGTGTTACACGTTTACTCATCTGATCTCAGTGCTCACAGTCACCCTTCATAGAGGTATGCATCACTTGCTTGGCTCAGAGGAGTTAAGGTACTTGTGCCAACTCGCTCAGCCCGGCTGAGACAGGCTGGGCTTTGGGCTCTGCAGTCAGACTTCAGACAGCCTGGCGTTAGCTCGGTCAGGAAATGACGTGTGTGCTAGAGGGTAGCTTCTCCCTGGGGACTGGGACTTTGATTTTCTCCTGTTGCTCTTCTTCTCCTGCCGTTCCTTGGCTGGGTGCTCCTTTGGCAGGGATTGAAGGTGTCACTCATTTCCTCTGACAAGGTCGCTGGGCGTGGGAGGCAGAGCTTGTGTCATGTACCTTTAGTCTCCGGAGGTAAGTTCTTCGCCCCCACCAAGAACCAGCATACTCACTCCAGATGCTTCTCACCCTGCTCAGCCTTTTACCTGGTAGGAGACTCAGTCAGTGTGATTGACGGCAGGAAGAAAAAGAAAATCATGCTCTTTGCAACAGAGGCAGGAGAAGCATCCATCAAACCTCACTTCTCATTCTAACCAAATGAGAACTAGATGAGACCTTTCATAATCTGGTTTTTTAAACTCTATGGGAAATCGATAGCAGATACCAGATTTAATGAAATATCAAAAAACTTGCCTTCCTTGAGAATGAAGGAAAGGTGCTCATGATCCCAGATTCTACTCAGCGTCATCCACGATGTCCTGCCTGGTTCAACACAATGGGGTTCGAAGGGATAATAATTGGAAAAGAAGAAATAAAACACCATCCTTTTTTGGCAGATGACATGGTATGGATATAGAAAGTAAGAAAGCAATTATCAGACTTAACCCTCATTAGCCTTGACCTGTGAATTTAGCAAGATTGTTAATTTAACATGCTTTGTATATAAAATCAGTTGTATCAATTAATTATATTAAATTGCATTTCTAGATACCAGCAAAAATATTTAGAAAATGAATTTTAGTGATATAATTTATAATAGCACCCAAAGTCATATCTATAAACATATCTAAAGAAAGGAGTATAATAATTATGTGCAGAAAATGATAAAATATTATTGAGAGAAACTAAAGAAAACCTATATACCATGTTCATGGAGCAGACGATTCCATATTACCACTTCTCCTCATGTCATCTCAGCAGTGTGTGGGAGTGTGAGTGTGAGTGTGAGTGGGTGGAAATGAATAAAGGAGAGAAACTATGATCATCCCAGCAGGTGAAAAGAAAGCATTGATCTAAAATCTTTATTGAAATGCAAAATGTCAAGGATACAGTCCTAGGGCTGTCATAAGGAAGAACTAGCTGAAAGATGCCCTGTTCCACATGCAGAGTCTTACTATAAATGTGCCATAATTAAGACAGTCTGGTATTTGAGGTAAGGATAGACCCGTGGAACAGGACAGAGTTCAGAAAAATGTACATGCATATATAGTGAACGGATTTCCAAAAGTGGGGGGATCCGTTGGTGCTGTTGAGTCATCCAGATATTCACATAGGAAGTGACAGGGGGCCCCTCCCCATCTTTACAGGGTTCTCAAGTGTTTGGTTCAAGGTTGGGAGTAGGTCTGTATGTGAGTAATGCAAACACTGGAAATTAGAACTTGAAAGGCAGCAGGAGAATAAGACATTCTTTCCCTCTGCGCCCCGCCAAGACTCCTCCATCTTCAGCTTTGTCTGGCTGATTGAATCTCCTGTGTGTAGTAGGACAATACTCCTGATGAATGATGTCCAAATTTCTCTTTTTTTTTTTTCCCCCAGGGAAATTTGGCACTGGAATTCAGTCCTATTTTTCCTTCCTGCGGTTCCTGGTGTTGCTGAATTTGGTGATATTTCTGATCATCTTTATGCTGGTCCTGCTCCCTATCTTGCTGACCAAATACAAAATCACCAACAGCACCTTTGTACTCATTCCGTTCAAAGATATGGGTGAGTTTGAGGCCTGGTTTACTAGTTTACTGGTTTACTCTTTTCACTGTGAACTCACTACAGAGCTTCCTATATGAGGAATCTTCATTCTGAGTCTTAGGTGACTGTATTTAGTCAGGATGAGTGAGATTGTGCTGCAGAAACAAATGACCCCATAACCCTCAGTGCCTAAATAACTCCAAAGGTTTATTTCTCACTCACAGTCCTTCTCTATCATGGGTTGGTGGTCTACACTCTGGAGCCCAAGCTGATGGGGCTGCCACTCTCTGGCCATAGTCACTGTGGCTCAGGGGGAAAGTACTGGCTGCTGATGCTTCTGCTTGGAGATGCCACGTGGCCTTATTTCTGCCATATCTCTTTGGACAAAGCAAGACACTCAGCCACTTCAGAATTCATCAGAGCATTTGGGAGGAGCAGTGCAGGGTAGGAAAGTGGAAATGTTTAGCAAACATAATGTAACACCCTCCTCCAGGACTTTGAGGTTTTAATCTCTGTTAAGGGTGATGCTCAGGGTCTTCATTCCTTGAACAAATATTCATGGAGCACCGACCGGCATGTGCTGGATGAGAGCCAGCCACTGGGACTTCAGCAGACAGTTCCTGTCTTCATCCCAGCGTCTGTGTGCTCTGGCAGTAGATGAGCTTTGTGAAATAACAGCACACGATGAACTATGTAACATGAATTTGGCCCTGGCAGGGGCAAAGAATAGGGTGCTGCTAGGTTGAACACCAGGTCACTGGAGGCTGAAGGATCCCCAGATCCCTCTCTGAAGGCAGAGCCTCTAAGCAGAGCCTGGGGGATGGGGTGAGGAGGAGGCAGCTATTGAAGGACAAGGAGAACCTCTAGGTTAAGGAATGGGTTCTGCCAAGGCTCAGAGCCGGAAAATGAGCCTGCGTCTCAGAGGGGCTGGAAGCCTGGCATGCCGGCTGGCAATCCTGCACAGGGCAGGGCTGGCTGGGAAGCAGCTTAGACGTCATCTGTGTCTGGCTTTCTTTCTTTTTTGTTTTGTAAGCTGACTGTCTGTTGAACCCTGCCCTGGCGCCTTAGGTATAGGTAATGAGTGGGCGTGGCCAGGTTCCAGTAATACCTTATTAACAACCCAGGGCAGCCGGCTGCACTTGGCCACCGACTTCTGGGCTGGAGGATGGTGAGGAAGGAGAGCAGGCCTGACTCAGAAGAGAGAGATGGCGTCTCCTCTGTCTACCTTCCTGGGCTCATGCAGCCTTTTGAGCACCTTATCTACACCCAACTGCTGCTAGTCTTTCTCTGCCATTGGTGGTGAGCTTTCCAAGGGCAGGAAACACCTCTGATTTATGTTTTTATCCCCAACATCCATCTAGGGCATAGTGGTGAAGAAATGTTTGTTGAATGAATACACAGACACACTCATGTTAGAATTAAAAGATGGTAGAGCTGGGATTGGTTTTGGGGGAACTGATTCAACACCTTTATTTGATTTATTTATTGGTTCTGAGGATTGAACCCAGGGGTCTTAACCACTGAGCCACATCCCCAGGTCCCTTTTAAAATATTTTACTTAGAGACAGGGTTTCACTGAGTTGTTTAGGGCCTCACTGTTGCTGAGGCTGACTTTGACTCTCTGCTCCTCCTGCCTCAGCCTCCCCAGCCACTGGGATTGCAGGCGTGCGCCACTGCACCCAGTAATGCCTTTATTTTAACAAAGGGGAAACCAAAGCCGTCCAAAAGAGGTGGTAGATTGAGTTCTTTTCCTGAATTTGTCACTTTCCTGTAAGTGTGACTTTAGGGTGACTCCCACTGTGGGTAGTGAATTCTCCTCATCTCATGGTTATTGACCCTTGCTGCATGACTCATTTTGTCTAGCAAAGTGCTGACTTGAAATGCCCTCTTGTTGTGTCCCTGTGACATACTATAGAAGAGCATGCCCCAGGTACACATTGCCTCTTCAGCCCAGGCTCCAGAGTGAGGTTCTGTGGAATAGAACCAAGCCCAACAAACGTTCAGCCTAAATCAGCTGAATGAACTGCAGCTGCAAGCCCACGAGTGAGACAACAAACTTTTGACTTTTTTGGTCACTGAGACTGCGAGATCATTTGTTACGCAGTGGTAGCTGATACATGCATCAAGGGAGGGAGGGAGTGGTCCGAGCATACGGTAGTATCACTAAAACCGGTGCTAGGATTCTTTTCAATAATTACAGATATGTAAATATATGCATTTTTAATGAAACTGAAGGGGATGATACAGATGTAAAAGATCTTATATATCAGCTGTGCTTAAAATGGGATAACAGTTCTGTCAATCACATATCTCAAAGCACGTACAAACATGAACACAGAAGCACGAGACACACAAGCAGAAAGTGTTCTGAATGTGAACTCAGTACAAAATGCACAGAAAAGATATATGGCCTCAAAGTCCAGGAAGAATTATGAAGGAACTGCTAGAAAGAGAAGCAGAAGAAAAATAGAAAGAAAAATAAATGTTATCGTATTTAGATGCTTTGGGTTTGGAAACAAAAAATCAGAAAGGTATGCACACATGCATGCACAGATATGCAGATCTCTGAGACACATGTAAATGTGCATAGTTATGTGCTGATGCACACAAATTGCCACAGAGGAAGGAGTCCCAGAGACTGCAGACTGTCGCCAACCAACCTTTTTGCTTTTGTGTCTTGCAGATATCCAGTGCACCATATACCCCATAAGTAGTTCTGGACTTATTTACTTTTACAGTTACATCATAGACTTGCTTTCTGGCACTGTAAGTATTTAACTCAACCTTCTTTTGGACCCTTCCAAGTGCTAGAAGGGGGTTGACGCAAAGCTCAGTTTCCTGCATGTCCACGGTGAGAGCCAAACACCAGTGTGGACGCCTCACCCGGTGAAAGAAGCAGGATGCGTGGTGACCTGCTGGGACCCACGGGAAATGCGTTTTGTGGCTCTCAGCGGTGTCCTTTTCCCCTTGTCCCTGACACCTTCATATTGATCCACAACAAGAGGCTGAGTTTGCCCACAGAAAGAAGGTTCAGAGACAACGGAGCTGGAGAGAGTCGATTGATTCCTCTGACCCTGAAAAGTTTAGGGCGTGGCTGAGGCTGAGGCTCCTGTACCCAGAAGCCCCACATGGAGACGTGTGATTCGAAGACTCAGAGCACACGTGGCCACCTGCCCGTCACAGGCACACACACACGGTGCACACGTGTGGACATACACAGTTCCCTGGAAATCCCTTAAATGTTTATCGATCCCAGGCTAATCCCTTGGCTCCAGATGAAATAAATCTTATATTTTCAGGCCCTGGGGAGTTTTGCCCCGTAGGATTCATGTAGTTGGGTTAAGTTTTTTATGGTCTGTGTGCCAAGGCTTTGGGAGAGGAGAAGAGAATGTGTACTTTTGTTTCTATTAGAAGATTCACTTAATTACTTAGATAATGTGAGACTGCTGCATAGTTGTTGTGAAAAAGAATGTATACAGAGTGAAAGTGCCTCCCCCCGCCACCAGAGGGCAGCAGACCTTCCACACCAGGGTTTGCCTCTCCCTGATCTTTATACACTTCATGGTCTTTTCTTTTTTGGTACCAGGGATTTAACCCAGGGGCACTTAACCACTGAGCCACATCCCCAGTCCTATTTTGTATTTTGTTTAGAGACAGGGCCTTGCTGAGTTGCTCAGGCTGGCTTTGAACTGAGGCTGGCTTTGAACTTGCGATCCTCCCACCTCAGCCTCCCGAGCTGCTGGGATTACCTGCTGTGCACCGCTGAGCGCAGCCCACTTCATGGTCTTGCTTGCTGTTTCGTGGTGTGGATTTTTCACGTCCCCTGTTGATGGATATCAGGTCTCCTCTGTTTTTCCCCTTGGTAAACACGCCGTCGGGAACATCTCTCTGCTGCCTGCTCTGTTCCTACTTTCCTTGTGTGTGGCCTCTTCCCTTCCTTGGCATGTCCCTGCCACCCACGGAGCTATCTGAGGTGTCCCTTCCTTCACACCATAAGAAGAATCTTCTGTGCTGTTTTTTACAAAGGATACCTTTGGGGTTGGAAAATAAATCCTTGTTTTATTTTTTTGTTGTTGCAGAGCTTTGCATGCTAAGCAAGGCCTCTACCATTGAGCTATACCCCCGAGCCTGTTTTTTTATTATTTTCTTAAGTTGCATTGAGATAACATCCACTTGCCCTATAATTCAGTCACTTCAAACATACAGTCGAATGGTTTTCGGTATGTTCAGAGGCATGCTATGATCACCACAGCCAATTTTAGAACCTTTTCATTATCTCAAAAGAAAGCCTATACCTCTTAGCTGTTACCTCCCAGTCTCCAAATCTGCCCTGAGCAGTTGTTAATATACTTCTGTCTCAAAAATGCCTATTTTGGAATCTTCTCAGTGATAGAGTGTTTGCCTAGCATTTACAGAGTTCTGGGTTCAATCTCCAGAACTTAAAAAAAAAAAAAAATTACACAGAACAAAAAATAAACAGATGGAATCATATACTATGTGGCCTTCTGTGAATGGCTTCTTTCACTTGCTGTCGCATTTTCAAGGTTCATGCAGGCTGCAGAGGTCAGTACCTTGTTCCTTTTCCTGGTGCAATATCCTGTTGGAGGATGTGTCTATGGAGGAAGTCTGCATGGTGTGCATCTGCTCAGGATGGATGTTGGAGTTGTTTCACATCTTTGATCTGCTATGCACAGTGCTGCCATCGTGTGGACATATGCCTTCATTCCTCTTGGGTAGATACCCAAGGAATGGAACCACTGGGTCCCATGGTAACCCTGGGTTTAGCATTTTGAGAAACTGCCCCTCCTCCAAGCTACCTACTCTACCTTGCATTCTTTCCAGCTGCTCATGAGCATTCCAGTTTCTCCATATCCTTATCAACACTTGTCTTTATCTGACCTCATCCTAGCCATCTTAGATTGTGTGGAGTGGTATCTCTTTGTGGATTTTATTTGCATTTCCCTCATGACTAATAACACTGAGCATCCTTCCATGAGCTCAGTGGCCATTTCTGCATCTTTTTTTTTTTTTTGACAAGCATCTATTTGGATTCTTTGCTTGTTTTAAAATTGGATTATCTGTCTTTTGATTGTTGAGTTATGAGTTCTTTTTTTTTAAAACAATGTTCAAAGTGTATTTTTTTCTTAGTTGTAGATGGACACAGTACCTTTATTTTGTTTATTTATTATTTTTATGTGGTGCTGAGGATCGAACCCAGTGCCCCACACGTGTGAGGCAAACGCTCTACCGCTGAGCCACAACTCCAGCCCCAAGTTATGAGTTCTTTATATATGCTAGGTACAACTCTTGAAGCATAAATGTTTTTAATTTTGCTGGTGAATTTTTAAAATTTATGTTTTTTTCTTTTATTGCTTGTGCTTTGGGTGTCCTTAAGCATTTATTACTAAATCTAAGGCATGAGGATTTTTATTTTTATTGTGGTAAACACATAGCAGAAAACTCACCATCTTAATCACTTTTAAGTGTAAATGCAGAAGTGTCAAGGTTATCCACATTGTTGCACAACAGATCTCTACCAACTTTCTCATCTTGCAAATCTGAAATTCTATATTCATTAAACAATTGCCCCTTTGCCCTCCCCCCAAGTCCCTGGGATCTACCATTATACTTTGTGTGTCTGTGAATTTGACTACTCTAGAGACTTCATATGATCAGGAATCCTGCAGTCTTTGTCTTTTTGTGACTGGATTTTCTCACTGAGTATAATGTCCCTAAGGTTTGTGTGAGTTGTAGCATGTAGGACTTCCTGCCTTCCCAGGGCTGTCATATCGCATTTGCTATCGATTGTTCAGGGTTATGAAGATTCAGTTCTCTGTTGTCTTCTAAACACTTTATGGTTTGGGCTCTTTCCTTTGGTCCATCTTAAGCTAATCTTCATATGCAATGTGAGGTCGAGGTCCAACTTCATTCTTTTGCATGTGATTAGCTCATGGTCTCAGTGTGATTCATTGAAAAGATTGCTGTTTCCCCTTATCAAAAAAAAAAATCAATTGGCTGTAGATATATCGGTTCATTTCTGGACTCCAGGTCTGTGCTGTTGATGAACATGTCTATTCTTATTGTCAGTGCTGCACCATCGTGGTCACTGTTGCTCTGTAGTAAGTTTGGAAGTGGGAACACATGAGTCCTCCAGTTTTGTTCTTTCTTTCCCAAGATTGTTCTGGGTCTCTTGCAGCTTCCTGGGTCTCTTGCAGCTTCCTGTAAACTGTAAGATCAACTTGTCAATTTCTACAGAGAAGCCAGCTGGGATTCTCACAGGGTTTGTGTTGTATCTGTAGATCCTTTTATAGAGTATTATCATGGATCTCCTGATCCATGAACATGGGATGTTTTCCTGTTTACTTTGATTTTTTTTTCCCCCAACAATGATTTATAGTATTTAGAGTATAAGATTTGTACTTCCGTTATTTTTTTTTTCTTTTTTGGTGCTGTGGCACAAATTTATTTTGAATGATTTCACCCCATATTTTTATGCTTGGGTTTTGCCTTATTCCCCAGACACTAACTGAGGACCCCCTAGTCTCCTGGGGCTCTTCTGATGTCTAGGGATATAGACATGAACAAAGACATGGTATGTGAGTTCCTTGAGTCAGAGACTACTCTTCTGGTTGCCTGCCCTGAGCTCACCAGGCCAACCTCATGTCCTTGACTTGATTTCAGGGTTTCTTGGAGGAGACCAGCCTCTTTTATGGACATTACACCATCCATGGTATAAAGTTCCAGAACTTCACCTATGATCTGCCCTTGGCTTACTTGATAAGCACAATTGCCTACCTGGCCCTGAGCCTCCTTTGGATCGTGAAAAGGTAAGTTTACTCTGTCATTGCCTTAAAAAAAAAAAAAAAAGAATTACTGTTGGTGGCTGGAGTCTCTTAGGACTCTGTGGACTCTGGAAACTGTTGCCCAAAAGATGAGCAGAGTCCGGGTTGGGCTTTGTGGGGAAGCCCTGGAGGAAAAGGAAGTCAGGATTGGAGAGCTGGAGTTCTTCAGTCAGTTGTTACTGGGCATATCTGGCAATTCCACGTCCATTGCAAGTGGCGGAAATCCAACTCTGTCTCACTGGGACCCAGGGGAATTGAGTGGCATCTTGGGAACCAAGGAGGGCAAGAAACGCATTTACAGGAAGGACAAAGACATAGCTATTGCTTAGGAACAGTAACAAAAACAAAGGCTCCCTCATCTTTGGGTCTCTTGTGTGGTGGCAGCTTGCTTAAGTGGCGAGAGAGAGGGTGTCTCAGTTTCCACTGTCCTCTGACGCCCTGGGTCACAGGTGTAGAGATTCTTTGAAGAGACTTGTTGGCCCTTTTTCATTTGGGTGCCTAATTGTAACCCTCCGTCGGTGGCCATTTGTAATCAGACTGTCTGCGACGGGCCACCATGGATTCAAGTGCCCAGGCTTCGGACCTGTGCACTGTGGCCAGGGGGACTGGAACTGTAGGACAGCAAGGCATTTCCCAAGTGGCTTAGTGAGAGCAATTCCTGAGAAAGGGTAGGAATATTAATTCCTTTAGTTATTCAGTCAACAACTGGCCCTCGAGGTATAATGGTCCCAACCCAATAGAGGTGTATTTCTGGAGCCGACATGAGACTTACTTAATTAGAGAATCTCAGGGTATGAAATCATTTAGGAACCTACATTTTGGGGAAAGCACCTCAAGTGGTTCTGATGCAAATTCTTTGCTGTGATCCTTTGGCAGAATGACCCACCATGGTCATCCCTTCCATTTCTGTTGCTCTTTATGCCTCCCTAAGAAATCCTAAATGACTGGCATTTCATCTGCGAGGAAGGTGTGTGCTATTTGGTGTTTTTATATCATCAAGTGCCAAGGTGTATTTTTTCCCATGAAAGCATTTGATTGAATAACAATTATGAAATGTCCAACAGAACTTGCCTCTGGTTTAATCAGGTGCTCATTAAATATTTGCCTTATTGACTATTTAAATCATTCATTCATTCATCTATCAATCAGTTAGCTAAAGTATGGTCCTGGCGTGGTGGATATAAAGCCAGGACACCTGCCTTCAAGGAATTTAAAACTTACTCCGAGTAACGGACTGTAAACGATAAACAGATAAATAGGCAAATTGCAGATTAGGTTCATTGCTGTGATGTGGGGATCGCAATTTTAGATGGGGAGATTAGGAACCACAGGACATTTGAACTGAAATCTGAAGGATGATGCGTTAGTCAGTTTTCCCTTACTGTGAAAAAAAAAAATACCGGAGATAGGTAATCTAAATGGAGGAAAGGTTTGTTTTGGCTCATGGTTTTCAGAGGCTTTGGTCCATGGTTGTACGGCCCTGTTACTTGGAGTCTGTGGCAGTACGGGACATCGTGGTGGGAGCACATGGTGGAGAGTGACCTCACCTCCTTCCGCTAGGCTCCACCTCTTCAGGGTTCTGCCTCCCAGTAGCTCCAGGGACTTGGGACCAAGCAGCACATGAGCTTCCGAGGGACACTCTAGATCCAAATCATGGATGATAGGAAGGAGTCAGCCATGGGAAGAGTTGGGAAGAACCCTGGAGAGAGTTCTGGGAACTTCTAAGAGCCAAGCTCCCGAGGCAAGAGGAGGAGGGATTCACGTGTTTATGGAAAGGAAAGGAAACCATCGCGGTTTTATAACAGAGTGGCCATGATCGGAGAGATTGTACAACGAGATCATGTCACATCTATAGGCCGTTGCAGAAAGTTGGACTTTGGGGGCTGGGGACGTAGCTCAGTTTGGTAGAGGGCTTGCCTCGCATGCACAAGGCCCTGGGTTCAAACCCCAGCACCACAATAGGAAAAAAAAAAAAGAGTTTAACTTTACTCGAAGTAGATGTATAAAAGTTACTAGATGATAGAATTTACTAGATGTATAAAAGAAGACTATTTTCAACAATGGTCTATGTGGTCAGCTGTGACGTACGTTTAGAATGGTCCAAAACTTGACGTTATCAAAATGGGCCCCCAATACAGCCATGTCTAACTTCTTATTTCTCATTTTGGATAAAGCGCTTTATTCATGGGCCTGTATTTTGCTGCTGCTGTTATAAGGAGGATGTTTGTGTTTGGGGGTCAGGTCGGTGGAAGGGTTCAAAATCAACCTGATTCGGAGTGAGGAGCACTTCCAGAGTTACTGCAACAAGATCTTTGCGGGCTGGGACTTCTGCATCACCAACCGCAGCATGGCGGACCTGAAACACAGCAGCTTGCGGTACGAGCTCCGAGTGAGTGCTGCTGGGTTTCCCCGGGGGGTCCTCATCAGCCAGGTCAGGCCTTGGGAGGCTGTTTGCAGCTTTTAGAGGATCCAGACGGGGCCCATCTGTCTCAAGTGCTTAGCCTGCTTCCCCTCTGTCATTACCAAGGCTCTTGGCAGCAAACGGCTCATCAGGGTTGATTACGTTCAACCCACACAGGGGTTCTGGTGAATGGGGGCTAGGAAGGGAGGCAGGGACCCAGTGGGTTTCTTCCCTAGTATCTGACCCTGTTATTTCCCCACTTGATGAAAACCTGTCATTAGTGTTACTTGTGCCAAGAAATGGGACGAAGGAGGGAATGCTCTAATGATAGGGTAGAGTGGAGAGATTATGAGAAAGTACAAGAGAATTTCCAAATTAAGAAGGAGAAAAGGAGTGATGAAGAATATTTTGGTAAAATCCACCCAAAAAAATGGAGGGTGGGACAAGCCAAAACCAAAAGCTCAATAAGGTAAGGGGGGCAGGAATAAAATCAAATGTATTATTTCTTACACTAAATATGAACACATCAAATTTTCCTATTGAAATCAGAGACTACCAGATGGACCTAAAAAATAGCATCCACCTATGTGCTGTTTAAAGAAATGTGTGAGTAATGTCATTAATAAATTAATGGTTTAGTTTACATATTTATTGTAAAGCCTAATTTCTGTCTTACATAAAAGGCTCTACCTTGAATATAGGCCATTAATAGACATAAAATGTAGCTGGGCTTAGTCTGGGAAGGTGTCTTCGGGGCTGTGAATATTTAAAGGAAGTTGTAAATGGATGGGGAGGGTATCACCGTGTCCATT
The DNA here is from genome assembly GCF_001458135.2 of Marmota marmota marmota. Taxonomy (NCBI): domain Eukaryota; kingdom Metazoa; phylum Chordata; class Mammalia; order Rodentia; family Sciuridae; genus Marmota; species Marmota marmota. The sequence continues at coordinate 13,166,642 of NW_026000185.1, read as the reverse complement.
CCCTAATATCTCTGTGTCTCAGTGCTCACAAATGAGCTTTCTCTGGTCCTCAGGCGGATCTAGAGGAAGAAAGAATACGGCAGAAAATAGCTGAAAGGACCTCAGAAGAAACGATACGCATTTACTCTTTGAGACTGTTTTTGAACTGTATTGTTCTGGCTGTTTTAGCAGCATGCTTCTATGCCATCTACATAGCAACTATCTTCTCCCAAGAACACATGAAGAAGGTAAGCCCCCCACGAGAGTCAATTTAATGTGCACTCTGGGTGCCCTGGTGTGGGGCATTATGTGAAGTGCAAACCTGAGTGGTCGATGCCCACGTCATTTCTGCATACACACGGAGATTGAAGTTTGACTGATCGAGAACTGAAAATCAGAGGTGATCAGTGATCACTTTTAAGAGAAATTTTAGAAAGCATCTAAAGTTGTTTTCGAGATACCGCATTCTTCCAGAAATTCACAATATGCTAATTCAGGCTGAACTGCTTGCATTTGATCCCTCATCTACTCACTATCTGGAGCCTCAGTTTACCTAAAATCGTGGCAGTTTTAAAAATCCAGTTGAACTGAGCATAGCGGCATGAATCTGTAATCCCACCTACACAGGAGGCTGAGGCAGGAGGATCTCAAGTTTGAGGTCAGTTTGGACAACATAGCAAGACCTTGTCTCAAAATAAGATTAAATTTAAAAGTCTGGGGTTGTAGCGAAGAGGCAGAACACTCCTGGGTTCCATCCTTTATTAACACACACACACACACACACACACACACACACAATCCAAGTTGGTCTAGCAGCTCTGCTTGGTGAAATCAATCATCAGGGCCCAGGGCCATCCACCTGGTGGCTCTACCATCCAGAGGGTGTGGTCCTCCTCTGCATGTTCAGATAGCGCCCCACCACATCCACAATCTAGCCAGAGGGAAGAGAGAGAAGGAGCTGGGGAGAGTGCACCTTCAGGGTCACTACCTGGAGTTGGACTTAAAATTTCCACTCCTCTTCCTTGGCTAGAGTTTAATCTCGTGGCTGCACCTAGCTTCAAGGACGCCTTAGCCATTTAGGTGGTTTTTGTTTGTTAGTTTGTTTGGTTCTGGAGATTGAACCCAGGGGTGCTTTCCCACTGAGCCACATCCCCAGCCTTTTTTTTATTGTTTATTTTGAGGCTGGCTTCAAACTTGCGATCCTCCTGCCTCAGCCTCTCGAGTCTCTGGGATGGCAGGCACGCACCAGTGCATCCTGCTGCAATTTAATCTTTGTCCTGGACCAGCTGCACCTGCACAGGTGGCCAAGTAACCTGTTACTAGGGAAGAAGGAGAAAGTACCTGTTACAATTCCAATCAGTACTGCATCCTTGAAAATATTTTAAATTCCCTGTTCATACAGAATACATGGATTTTTTAAAATCCTTAACACGTCCAATAGCGCTCATTTTTCTTCTGGCATGGCACTAGGTATCTGAACACCACAGGAAGGAGATGGCTTGTGTTTACAGGCCGTGTCGAAGGGCAGGTCTCTTATGTTCGTGTGCCCAGTAGGCATAGTCGAGTTTTTTCAATTAACCATTTGCCATTTCTTTTATTATATTACTGACCAGTACGCTTGATCGTCTTTCTAGGAAATCGACAAGATGGTTTTTGGAGAGAACCTCTTGATATTGTACCTACCATCCATTGTGATCACGTTGGCCAATTTTATCACCCCCATCATCTTCGCCAAGATCATCCACTACGAGGACTACTCCCCAGGCTTTGAGATCCGGCTGACCATTCTTAGGTAATGCTGGTTGTGGGCATGCCGGCCAGGCCACCGACTTGCCGTGGCAGACGATGCCAATCGGTGGTGGTACATGTTCCTGCTGAGCTGGGTCCTCCTTAATCTTCATGAAGGAATGAACTTGTCCATGCAGTGAAACCTCTTTGACTTTAGAGTCTACCTATCAGTATTGTACTTTCGGTCCATGTGTTGTTTATTTTGACAGCTGAGGGGACAGGATGGGACCCTAGGAGGAGTCACTGCTGTGAATATCTCAGAATTGACAGTTTACATAAGGCAGAGTCCTTTGAGGTCACTCAAATGGTGTGTGTGGGGGGGGCAATGTGTGAAATGGGAGAATTTTCTTTCTCCTTCTCAAAATCCCTGAAATTGCATTTTCAATCTCAAAAAACTATATTTTGGACATTTTTCAAACAGAATAAATGGTATCATGAGCGCCCCTCTGCCCGTCGGTCCTCTCCAGCCGTTCCCAACCTTTTGCCCCCATCTTGCTTCATCCATTTGCCTCACTTTTACTCAATTATTTTAAGCAAATATCCAACGACATGTCCTGTCCCCTCCCGTGTGAACACCTCAGCAGCCCTCCTGGTGACGGGGACTGGTTTTAACATGAGCCCCATTGTCACACCTCTTGGAATTGAGCTGTCCCCGATGGAGCCGCAGGCGCCTGTTCACGTTGTCGGCTCTGCGCCTGCTGGTGGTTCCTTCTCACGGCTCCGCCCTCGACCTTGGGAGGATGGGGGGGGGGGTCATCTGCACTGTGGAATGCCCCTGATGTCTGAATTTTGTTTGTCGCCTGGTCATGGTGAGCTCCGTGTGGCTTTCCGTGCCCAGAGAGGCTGTGAACTGCTGCACAGCCAGGTGCCACCAGGGTCCCATTGCAGGTTTGTTGGTGTTAGGAAAGTCCAGGAGCCAGGTGTTCCCACCTGATGCAAGTCACCTGCAGCCAGAGGTCAGGGGTGGGACCTGCTTAGGAATGAGGGAGGTGAGCCAGCGAGGGTGTGGGGATGCTTTTTACCCCCTCCCCCACTTGAATATTTCCATTTAATTTAATTTTATTACAAACCAAATAGTAGAAAAGCATCCTAAAGAGGGGGAGAGAGAGAGAGAGAGAGAGAGAGAGATAATTCTCCTCTCACCTCCCACGAATCCAACTCTTCCAGGAACCCATGGGAACCGCCTGTGTCCTTGTGCATTCATTCCTATGTTTCCTGCAGTTTGTACCAACATTTATTTTTAACTTTGAAAAATAGGATCCTGTCCACGTGACACTCTATAGTTAGCTTTTTTCCACTTCCCTCTATGGGATGTCCCTCAGAGCCCGTACAGAAAGATTCGATTCCTCCTTTTCAGGAACGTGTAGTGTTCTGTTGTGTGACGGCCTCACCGGGAATCACGAGTTCCCAGCTTTCTCATCTTTTTTAAAATTTTTTGCCTTTTAAAAAAAGGATAGTAAATGATCGATGGCATCAAAGTTGCTGTTTTAGTGTCCACACTTCAGTGGCTTTAAGTCCATTCCCATCATCATTGTTCATCTCCAGAACTTTTTCATCACCCCCAATAGAACCTCTGTGTCCGTGTGCAGGTGGCCTGTGGCCGGGCCTGGTGGCACATGTCTGTAATCCCAACAACTTGGGAGGCTGAGGCAGGAGGATTGCAAGTTTGAAGGCAGCCTCAACAAACTAGCAAGACCCTGTCTCGAAATAAAAATAAAAAGAGCTGGGGATGTGGCTCAGTGGTAAAGCGCCCCTGGTTTAATCCCTGGTACCAAAACATAAATACATAAATAAAAGGTAGCCTCTGCCTTCTGTAACCCCAGGTCCTCTCAGCCTGCCCGCTCTGAGTTTCTCCTTGTCCCTTTTCCTTTCCTCCTCCGTGAAGGTGTGTCTTCATGCGACTGGCCACCATCTGTGTGCTGGTGTTCACCCTGGGCTCCAAGATCACGTCCTGTGATAACGACACCCTGTGTGAACTCTGTGGCTACAACCAGAAGCTCTACCCGGTGAGCCCTGGGGGTGGCAGCAACCTGCCCGGTGGGGGTGTCACTTGGCCATAGGGTCATGGTCAAGAGTGCAGCCGCAAAGTTGCTCCTCCCTCTAACTCTAGTCTCAAGGCAGGTCTGCACCTTGCCCCACACGTTCAGGGGCTTGATCACCCAGGTTTGTGCCGGAGCCTGTGGGCAGCAGGATCTTGAGGGGCAGGGGTCTGGGGGCCTGCCTCCCTCTGCCCCACAGGGTCACTCAGTGTCTCTTGCTCTCTGGTTTCAGTGCTGGGAGACCCAAGTCGGGCAGGAAATGTACAAGCTGATGATCTTCGACTTCATCATGATCTTGGCTGTGACCATCTTTATAGATTTCCCAAGAAAGTAAGTGAGGGGTCCCCTCCTACAGTTTGCCCCACGTTGGACACGTCCCTCACAGCTGCCCCCTAGAGGCCGATGGGTGACTGCACGGCCCCAGGACCACTGAAAACCAGGCCCTTGCTAACTGCCCCATCTAAGGTGGCACTGAGGGCACTGAGGGTGGAAAGGTGCCGTTTTCTGAGTCTTCCCTGAGGGGCCTCCCTGCTTGCAGCTCCATCAGTGTAGACCCCCAGGCTGCAGTGGAGGTGGGGTTTCCTGATGTGGATTCAAACCCCAGCTCTAGTCACGTGACCCTGGGCAACTTATGCTTGCTGCCTGCTTCCCACCTGTGATACTGGGAGTGGAAGAAGGACCCCATTGACAACCTTGTGGTGAGGGTTAAATGAGATAATACAGACAGAAGCCCTGAGAACACTCCACAACGTTCAGCATTGCCCTCGTGACTTTCATGACTGCATTGTCATTTTTATGGTCCTTAGTGTGGTCTTAAGTCAGGGGTGTCTTTGTTCACGGAACCACACATGCATAAAATTCTGGCTTGGGCCAGAGGGGCCAGTGCGACCTTAAGAATAAACATTAAAAAAAGAGAAACTTTGAAAAAACTATATGAATATAATAAATATGTACTTATTAAAAATTAAATAAGCTGGTTGCTGTGGCACTCGCCTGTCATCCCAGTAGCTCGGTGGGGGAGGCTGAGGCAGGAGGATCATGACGAGTTCAAAGCCAGCCTCAGCAAAGGGGGGTGCTGGGCAACTCAGTGAGACCCTGTCTCTGAATAAAATACAAACAGGCCTGGGGATGTGGCCCAGGGGACGAGTGGCCCTGAATTCAATCCCTTCTTCCAAAATAAATAAACAATCAAATATAGTAGTCTAGAGAATATGGGAGTTTTTTAATGACTGTAACCCCTGCTTCCCCAATCTTACCCTCCCCTCAGAGGGTGGCCATACTTTGAGGGAGGATGGATCAGTTCTAATATGTGAAAACACAGATCTACTTAAGTGTGTGTGTAAATATATACAGCATTTTTTTACTTCTTTTTCAGTAGTAAGGATTGAACCCAGGCCCGTGCATGCTAGGCACGTGCTCCCCACAGAGCTGAATCCCCAGCTTAGTCGCATAGTCTTATTGGAAGAAATAAGGAATCCCGTGTCACCCATATTGGCCTGCATCTTGCCCCCCACCTCCCAGCCCTCATACAAACAAAATATCATGAACGACATTGCCTGTCAATCATGTGGATTCTCTCATCCATTTTAGAGAATGTCCATTTCACTGCGTCCATGGCTTCTCATTTATAAGCCCAGCTCCCACTGGCGGGCATTGGTTGTTTCTGGTACTTTCGCTAATGCACAGCCGTGGTGCAGGGAGCAGCTGTGTGTGTTGATCTCAGGTCCTTGGGCCTGTGGTCTCTATAGGAAGCCTCCAGGGTCCTGGGGAGTGGCGTTGCTAGCGGGGAGGGTCCTTTTGTGCAGAGGCTCAGCACTTTCTGTGCTGAGTTACAAGCCAGGGGACAGAGGCCCCTGTGTCATTCAGGTTCATCACAAGTATTTGTAGTATAATCCACCCCCAAACTCCAGGTGAGAAAGATGAGGCTTGAAGAAATCCAGAAGCTTGTATTGATTTGGCTGCTAAATTGTGGACCTGACACTCGGAGCCTGGGCTTAAGTGATTCCGGAGTTCCCTCTCTCTGTATGTTTGACCCATGCAAAGCAGTTTCTGTGCAGATGACCTTGATTTGGTGGGTGTGTTTCTGTGACCTTGGCAGACACCTGTAGCCAGGTGAGAAATTCTCTGGTTTGTTTCCAGGCTCCTGGTGACCTACTGCTCCTCTTGGAAGCTGATTCGGTGCTGGGGACAGCAGGAATTTGCCATTCCCGATAATGTCCTGGGGATCGTGTATGGGCAGACCATTTGCTGGATCGGAGCCTTTTTCTCACCCCTTCTTCCTGCAATTGCAACCTTGAAATTCATTATTATCTTTTACGTGAAAGAGGTAAGGGGAGGTGAGAGTAGGGGGCTCATACCCTGGACCATTCCCTTCTCCCCACCAGTGTCGGGGATAGAACCTAGGGCCTTGAACACACTAGGCAAATGCTCTACCAATGTGCTACATCCCTAGCCCCAAAATATTTACTTTTAGTATGTAGGAAAATTATATGAGCATGTAAAAAAATTTTAAGCAAAATAATTCTTAATTTGGTAGCTATTATTATAGACCCATTTATACAAATTTAAATTCCTATAAAGGATGAATCCTTTAAAAGCCTAAATGAGTTCATACCATGTAAAGTTCTGAAGTCTGCCATTTTTATTTCATAGTGCCTCATGAGTAACGTAATGTTCTCTCAACCTTTTTAAGGGCTGTATAGTATTTTGCTGTGTGGAGAATACCCACTGATAGATATTCAGGATGCTTCCAGTTGTTCTCTGTAATCAAGGGCAGCAGTCAGCCTCCACATTACAGGTGTTTGGTCCATTTTTCTTATTTCATCAGCATGAGATTCCTGAGGCTGGAGTCTAGATCAAACATTTTGCCTTATGATTTATATCTCCTCTAGAAAGCTGAGACTAATTTTCATGCCCACCGTAATGCGTAATGTGCTCACTGACTCTCTCAGATGCTGATTGCTCCTTAACTTTTTCTTTCGTTTTTTTTCCCCTTAGTTGAGTCTTCTTTATACCTGCAGACCCTCCCCACGGCAATTCAGAGCATCCAATTCCAATTTCTTCTTCCTGTTGGTGTTGTTGATTGGGCTGTGTTTGGCGATAATACCTCTGACAATCAGCATGTCCCGGTAAGTGTGACTTGGTTTTCTAGAACATTCCCTTGCTTTGTCGTATGTGTTAAAGGGTCCCCTGTTTTCTTGGTTGGCTCTTCTCACGGTGTCCACCTGCACAGGTCAGTGAGTCCCCCTCTTTGCTTCTCTAGGGACCCACCTCCTTTCAGAACCTCCCTCTGGGCCCTGGAGGGTCTTGGTCCAATCCTGGAACTTGGCATGGAGCATGGGCATCATTTTTGTGAAAGCCAGTTGGGTCTTTCCTACCCTTTCCGAAGGACCTCTCTTCTGGTCCCCTTTTGGGTCACTTGTTTCTGATTGTCAAAGTAATGTGTGGTCATTGCAGAAGACCTGGCGGGTCGGGAGAGGCAGAGAGGAGCAGTAAGGTGCCCCCCCTCCTGCCAGGCTGGTTGAGGGAGGGGGTCTCACCCCTAGCACACATTTACCACACACTCCTGCACGCCAGGTGTTGAGCTAGATGCGAGGTTACGAAGACCTTAAGGACACAGGCGGAGGAGAATCTAGTGTGGAACTGGGGAGAGAGAAGTGCTCTGGACTAAGGATCTGAAGCTAATAGTTGGAATCTCGGTGATGTGGCTCTGTGTGTGGTGACCGCCTACACCAGAAGCCAGCAGACTTTCTAGAAAGGGCCAGGGAGTAAACAATCCAGGTTTTGCAGACCCTATGGTCTCAGCAACTACTCTGCTGGATCATGATGGATCACATATAAACAAACAGGTATGCCTGGGTTCCAATAAAGCTTTATTTATAAAAACACACACACAAACAAAAAAAAGCAGGTGGCGGGCCAGATTTGGCCCATGGGCTATAGTTTGCCAATTCCTGCCTTCAGTGCTCACGGAATTCTGTTTCATCTCTTTAAATTAAAAGACTATAAAGCATTGGGTCCCTCTCTCAGATTTTTAAAAAGTTTTTTGTCAATTCAATTCTATATTTGCCTTAATTTTTGCATGACAGTCATATTATATTAAAACATTTAAACAGTGCAGAAGATACAACTTGGAGAGAAAAATTGCCACTTATTCTTTTAAATAAGATTTTAGCTTTGATTTTTTTTTTTATAATAAATGCATTCACATGGTACAGTATTTAAGAAGCGCAAAAGAATCTATGGTGGAATTCATTTTCTAACTCTGTTTCCAAGCTGATTTGTTTCCTTGGGAGACAGTCGTCCCTCTGTGACCACCGCCTCTTCTCTCTCTCTCTCTCTCTCTCTCGCTCAGTGATTCTCTAGTATCCAGTCCTATGAATGGACCATAAGTTGTTCATCCATTTTCTTAAATGGCAGTTGGGTTGTTTCCAGGCATTTATTTTTACCCATGAAAACAGGGCAGCAGGGGCTGGGGCTGTAGCTCAGTGGTAGAGCGCTTGCCTTGCATACATGAGGCCTGGGTTTGATCCTCAGCACCACGTAAATAAATAAAAAAGTTAAAAAAAACAAAACAGGGCAGCAATGAACAATTTTACATATACCCTCTGTGATATAAATGTGGGCCTTTCTTTCAGGTCTTCATTTGACTGTTTTTCCATTGTAATTTTAAAAATTTGTTCTTTTTAGATAGACGTGGAGTAGAGTGCATTTGACATTTCTTTTCTCCGCTTTTTGTTTTGAAAACTGTCAAATCTATGGAAAAGCTGAGAAAAATAGCAACAGGGAAATGCATATTCTTTTCAATGGAATGTCCCAGTTAACATTTTGCTGTATTTTTTCCTACATAATTTTTGTTTTTTAATGATGTATGATTTGAAATGAAGTTATGATCACCATGCGATCTCACCACTAAAAGCTTCAGCATGTGAGTCCCCAAGAATAAGGACACTTTCCTTTACGTGTACACACAGTGACATTATTACACTTAATTAACTTAGTACTAATATTCCTGCCATTTTCAAAAAACTGTTCCAAAATTATCTTTTCTAGCTTTATTTTTAAAATACTGCTGGGTACGTATGGTGGTGCATGCCTCTAATCCCAGGAGCTTGGAGGCTGAGGCAGGAGGATCACAAGTTCAAAGCCAGCCTCAGCAAAAGCAAGGTGCTAAGCAATTCAGTGAGACCCTGTCTCTAAATAAAATACAAAATAGGGCTGGGGATGGGGCTCAGTGGTCGAGTGCCCTTGAGTTCAATTCCCAGTAACCCCCACCAAAAAAAATTTGCTTTTAAAATACTGATCTTTCAAGTTTCACACATTGCTTTCAGTTGTTATGTCTGCTTTAACTTCGTCTTTGAATAGTTTAGACCATTTTCATCAGAGTTGAGTTATAGGTTGGATAGTAGAATTCTGGACTTGTCTGGTTATTTTCCTACAAGACATTTCACTTGTTCTTCTTTCTTGAACATTCTTTAAACTGGCAGTTAGACCTAGAAACTTGATGAAAATTTTATGGTAAGCACTTTTGACCAGAATATTCCAGAAGGCCTGGGGATGAGGCACTTCCTCTGAGGCCTTGATTTACAAGACATTCTGGGTGTCCAGCAGTGGGACGCGGCCTGTCCTGCAAGCCTGGCCCTGAGCCCTCTGGCTCATGTTCTGCAGCATCCCTTCCTCAAAAGCCTGTGGGCCGTTCACCATCTTCAACACCACGTGGGATGTCGTCCCCCGGACGGTGAGCACCTTCCCCAGCTCGCTGCAGTCCCTGGTCCATGGCATCACGTCGGAAGCCTTTGCGGTGCCTTTCTTCATGATCATCTGGTGAGTGAGAACTGCCCCGACCCTGGAGAGTTCTCTCCCACTGAAATGCGTGGCTCCCCCACTGGGAAATGGAAGGTGTGTTAGTCAGCTCTCCATTCCTGGGACAAAATGCCTGAGGTAATCAACTTAAAAAGGAGGAAAGGTTCATTTTGTCTCATAGTTTCAGTCCATGGTGACTTGGCCCTGTTGCTTTGGTCCTGCGGTGGCACAGTACATCAGGCCGAAGCATGTGACAGAGGAAGTCAGTTGACCTCGTGATGACTGGGAAGCAAAAGAAAAGAAGGGGCGGGCGTCCCCTGACCTGTCCTCTTGCCTTGCAGCCTCGTCATGTTCTACTTCATCGCCCTGGCCGGAGCGCACAAACGGGTGGTTGTCCAGCTCCGAGAGCAGCTGTCCCTGGTGAGGAAGCTCAGGGCCCAAGGGCCATGCTGGTGGCACTAAACCAGGACCTGGTGCGGAAAGTTGCACTGCTCCCAGGGAGGGAGTGGACCTGCTGTGGCTCCTGCTCACCACCACTGTCCCCAAACCCCACCTGCGAGAAGCTGCTATAACCGAAGGCAGACTTAAGGAGGCTTAGTCAGCTTTTTCACTGCTGTGACGAAAAGATTATAGAACAATTATAGAGTAGGGAGGTTTACATGGGGGCTCATGGCTCATGGTTTCAGAAGTTTCAGTCTATAAGAGGCAGGCCCCATTCCTTGGGGCTCAAGGTGAGGCAGGCCATCATGGCGGAAGAGTGTAGCAGAAGGAAGCAGCTCACATGGTGATCAGGAAGCAGAGAGAGAGAGAGAGAGAGAGAGAGAGAGAGAGAGAGAGAGATCTCTACTTGCCAGATACAAATAGACACCCCAAGGCCACGCCCCCAATTCCCACCTCCTCCAGCCACGCCCACCACCGTGGTCACTCTCAGTTGATCCCTATCAGGGGATTAATTCACTGATCAGGTTAAGACCCTCACAGCCCAGTCATTTCTCCTCTGAACCTTCGTGCACGGTCTCACACGTGAGCTTTTGGGGACACCTCATATCCAAACCACAACAGGAGGTGACACTGGAGCTGAGGCTTGAATGACAGACAAGAGCCAGTTATTGGAGGTGTCCTCATTAGGGAAGAGAGTAGGATGTGGGGATTCCAGCCAGGGAAGGAGCCAGGCGCTTCTGGGGCACAGGAGAAGGGTGTGCGGCGGCCAGAGGGTGCTAAATGATGGGGAGAAGCAAGAGGGTCCTGGGACGTCCGCCAGAGTCCTAGCATAGCCTGGGGGACCTGGCAGGAAGGTTGGGTTTGTTCTGAGTGTGATGAGAAGCCATTGCAGAGTGTGAAGGAGAAGTCAGACGTGCATTTTTGGAAACTCACCAGCTGCTGGGTGAACACAGGACAGTGGTGAGGGACGCGAGGAGAAGAGACTGGATTGGAAGCCACTGTAGTAGCCCAGGGGTTGGGATCCTTGGCCCTGAATCTGAGAGGTGATTCAATAGGTAGAAAGCATCTTCGCTTTCAAGTATGTGAAATGTAACTTTCAAACTCATTTCTGGTTTTAGGAGAGTCGGGATAAGCGCTATCTGATCCAGAAGCTAACAGAAGCCCAGAAGGATGTGCGGAGCCATTAGGCTGAGCCTGAAGACACCGCGCTGCGTGCTTCTCAGCTGGTGACTGTCGCACCCACAAAGCCCCCCTGGGTTTTGAGCAGAAATTTCAAAATATATTTTTCTGGAATTTAGGCTTTTCCTGACAGGACTCTGTGCAGCTCCGGTGGCCTGGTTACAGAACCCAGCCTCTAATTAGGGCTTTTGGTGACGTGGTAAAAGCAGGTCAAGTGCCAGGTCTTCGCCTGTAGACCCAACAGCTCAGTGAGGACCTCACCTGAGAAACGAACTTCTTATGCCATTTAAGCCTTTACAACAAAATCCGAATGGGAGAGACATACTTTTTAAAAAGCTTATTGTGTTGTCTTTTGAAGTTAACCAGAGGTCATCCATTTCTGAAACTGGGTTTCATTGGAACCCAGGTCTAGAAACTGAAGAGGGTTCCTTAAAAAAAGTAGTGTCCCTCTTGAATGGTCTGAAGAGAAATCCTTGAATCTTGATGTTTCGAATAGGTGGTGAGAACAGGGAGAGGATCATCATGATCTGCTACCTGCTAGCAGAAGGGAAGAAAAGTGGGTCCCTGCTTTGTGAATACATGAATAAGCAGTCCCTGAAGTGTCCCCATCAGTCCTCTCCAGGAGGGGCCTTGTGGCCTTGTTTTCTGAGCTATCTGGGTATTTCCTGCAGCCTTAAGTTATCACTCAGGGGAAAACCTCCTTCAGCCGACTCTCCTCTACAAGCCTCAGTTTCCATCTGGTCCTGAGTTCTGAGATTTGGCAAGAGGAACCTGTACCATCAAAAGTAGGAGGCTTGTTCATCTCAGTGTTCCATTGCCCTTCTTGCCCCGAGGTCCCCATTTCTAAAGGACACTTCACATTCCTGAGCCAGGCTGGAAAGAGCTGTTGAGTAACTGCTGCTGAGAGTTACATGCCTGAGTGTTCCAGGGTGGAGATCACAACTCAGCCAGTCCAACAGTCCAGTGAAAATATACCAAACCAGACTGGATCAGCCAGCCCTGGTTTCTTAAATACACATTTCCACATTTTCAAGAGCTATTGTTTGCTTTCCTGTGCTGAACATTTTTAAATGCATAGGCCTTTATTTTGCATTACACGAGCAGAATCTTTCTTAAGATTTCCGTTATGGTAACAGCAATTTCTGTTATGGTGAAGACCATATGCAATAAATACCTCATTTTAAACGTACCTGAAATTGATAACCCTGGGCCTTTTAGTAGAAGGCCCAAGTTATTGCTTAATATAACCTGTTTTCATTTACATGTCTCAAAATCTTTTCTTAAAGTACTGTAATTTTGTAATAGACCGTTTTCTTCCTGCCATTATTTTTCTTCCTTTCTCTGGTTCCAAACCTTTCCTGGAATTTAAAGTTGGATACAGGTTTTGGAAAGCTGCTTCTAAGAATAATGTCCACCTACCCCCTCAACATCATCCCAGTACTCAAAACTGATTAGCTCCTTGCTCTGAGGGGGAAAGCAAGCTGTCGGAGCTTATAGATTTCTATACTCATGTTCCTTTGTTGCAATCTTTTTTTCTTTCTTTTTTGGGGATGGGGATCAAATCCAGGTCCTCACACATGCTAAGCACACACTCTTACCGAGCTACAACCCCAGCTCCAACTCAACCTTCTTCTTCCACAAAAGTCGTATTAACAGGAATATTTTTGTTCCTGTTGGACTGATGAGTTTTTCAAGTTTTGTTACAGTTGATGAGTTTCTAAATGTAACTGGCGTCATGGCATTTTGAGAAACCGAAAGTTCATTCTAGCATTTCTGAAAAAACAAGTTTTAATTGTAAGCATTTCTGCATAGTGCCTCTGTGCCTCTGTATGTATTATGTCTCTGCCTGTACCAGGCTTCTAAAGAGAGTCGTGTGTGTGTGTGTGTGTGTGTGTGTGTGTGTGTGTGTGTGTTGAATAAAATGAAAATATATTGCTGTTTTCATTCCGTTTTAAAACTGATACTGAAACAAATAACAGTAGTTTTAGTTAAAATGCTGCTAATTTGCATACCTCTTACTTGAATGTTTTGATATGTTTTGATAAGTTTAATAATTCCAAGTGATGTCTGTATAATTTTTAAAGTACGGCTGTCTAACACATGTGCATTAAAACTACTGATTAAACAGCATCTTTAAGGTTTTAAGATGTAATTGTATATATTCGAACCCATGGAGGCTTCTCATTGGCAATCAAGTGATCATGAAAAACAAGTCTGTTGTTGCTCTTGGCCTTTTCTGAAAATTAGATGAAAGAACTGTTTAATGTAACCATCAGAGGAATGCTTTTAAGACTCCTTGGCTCTGTTGAAGCCTAGAAGTGTACTTGTGCTTTTTAAACTTATAACACATAAAATTATTTCAGGCATTCCTCATCCCACTTCCAGAGAAAACCACTGATAATATTCATTTTTATTCTTCCAGAAAATTGATACATTCTTGCAGGCATATACATGTGAGTGTATGTTGTGAAATACAGATTTCCAAACTTCTTTTTTCTCCTTAATAACATCTTGAAGACCTTTCCATGTAAGCAGTGACCTCATTCTTTTTTATGGCTGCGTAGCATTCCACTGCACCTGTGGATATTTAACTATGCAACCATTAATGGATGTCTGGATTGTTTCTGCCTCCCCCTCACCCTTTGCAAAACACTGGGAGCTAGAATTTTTAAAGCTCCTGCAAACATTTCTGTGTTGCCCCATTCTGTTGTTTTTCGTAAGGCCGACTTGCAGGTTCTTGCAATCATAAAATGTTATTATCCCAGCAAAGAAAAGAATCCAGTTAGGCAAGTCTTTAGTTTGCATCAACCCTTCAGTTGGCAAAGTGAATTCCTGCAGCTACACATCAGATTGCCGCTACCCACTTGTGTTAGGTATTGGAGAAGAAGGAATTAATGTCGCCAGGGTAGCAATACAAGGTCCAATTCTTAAGAAATGAGAACTTCTGAGCCTATCTCCTTTATGTAGTGTGTGACTTTACTTACTTAGTTCTATTTTGTGTATTGTGTGTCTAATGTATGCAATGTGCTTGGGGCATGGATAGCTTTGCATCTTAAATACACATTTAAGAAGATGTGATTTTTTTTTTTTAAGAGAGAGAATCTTTTTTTTTTTTTTTTTTTTATGTAGATGGACACAACACAATGCCTTTATATTTTTTTTATGTGGTGCTGAGAATCGAACCCGGGTCCCGCCCGTGCTAAGTGAGCGCTCTACCGCTGAGCCACAATCCCAGCCCTCATCCTGTGATTTTGTACAATTGTCTTTTCTTCAATAAAGTATCCTTATTTTTTTAAAAATATTCTTTTTAGTAATAGATGGACACAATACCTTTATTTTATTTATTTATTTTTATGTGGTGCTGATCGAACCCAGTGCCTCACATGTGTTGGGCGAACACTCTACCATTGAGCCACAACCCAGCCCCCCTTATTTTTAAAATAGAAAAACAATACAAAAATTGATTTTAGATTTAATAATTGAATTAGGGAGTAATGTTTTTTATTTTTGAGATTTTGTTTTGTCACTTAAAAAAATGGAAACTACAGAGAAAATTTAAAATCATTCCTGAGTACCATGTATGGACACCCACTGCTAATCTTGGCAAAATTGCTTTTAGTATAGAAAGTTATGAAGAGAAGAAAACCGGAAATAAGGAAAGAAAGAAAAATTTAGTCTTCTCTCTTCTTTTTCACCAAAGAGTTGTGTTATCAAAAGTTCATTATCAACATTGCAGTGGGCTACATAATATAACAGCAGTCAGATGATTCAGTTTTTAACATTCCCTTAGCTCTTAATATCTTATTTCCAAATTATCCCAATAATAAATGACTGGAACATCATACATGTTTGTCAACACTTTTCTCCTTAAGAACAGAGACCTAGAGACTTTTAGCAAAGATATTGAACATGCTAAGGCATTTGGGAGCCAAATTTATATTTTCAGTAGCTTTATGTGAGACTGGTACATTGCATCATTATTAAGAACTTAAGATTCATCATAAGTTTGAATTAGTATATATAGTGTATTAATTTGAACACTGTAGACAACTAGCAATCTAAATTCAATTTTATAAGATCGGTTCATCTTAAAAATTTTTATAGTAAACTTGGGAAAACTATATAAAAAATCCAAGGGTGCAAAATCAAAGTTCCCCCTTCTGAAAGTCTCAACCTTCTGATGTTAACCAATATCAAACGTTGTATTTTATATTCTTCCAGATGTGCATCTTTGGTTCTTTTTCTGGCCTCATATAATACATCACTCATTTGAAAAGTTATATCTGTTGGGTAGATCTCCTACAAGTAGGACTGTCATCTTAGTGTATATATGCTTTCAGAAGTACATGTTGCAGGGCTGGGGTGTGGCTCAGAGATAGAGCACTCACCTAGACTAGGTTCAATCGTCAGCACCACATAAAAATAAAGGGGGCTGGGGATGTGGCTCAAGCGGTAACGCGCTCGCCTGGCATGCGCGGGGGCGTTGGGTTCCATCCTCAGCACCAGATAAAAATAAAATAAAGATGTTGTGTCCACTGAAAGCTGAAAAATATTTAAAAATTCTCTCTCTAAATAAATAAATAAATAAATGCACTTAAAACTAAAAAAAAAAAAAAATGTTGCAAATTTTCCCTCTTAAAAAAAAAAGTTGCAACAGTATAAAGGCACAGCAATAAAGTGGGTACAAAGTACAATATATATTCTGTAGGAAATCTGAAAATTGAGGACTGGGAAGAAAGTTAAAGTGGGCTGTCGGGCCTACTGAAGGCAACACTATTGGCCCCGTGGCCACCTGAGTTTCACTATGTAATTTCTACTGTGTGTTTTTTTGGTTTTCCGTTTTGTTTTGGTACTGGGCATTAAACCCAGGGGCGCTTTACCACTGAGCTATTTATTTTGGGACAGTCTTGCTAAGTTGCTGTGGGCCTCGCTAATAATTGCGGAGTCTGGCCTTGAAACTGGGATCTTCCTGCCTCGGCCCCCCTGGGATTACCGGGGTGCGCCACTGCACCCCACTAATTTCTAATTTTTAAGAGGAAGTAGGAAACAGAAAAATCTTCCACGGAGGTAAAGCAAAAGTTACAACGGCTATGTCAATAACCCTCCTGGTCGTCTTTCCCGGGAATTTCGATGAGAAACCTTGAGCCTGTCCAGACCTTTCTTAAGAGCAATTTAGCATTCTTATCGCCATAGCAACCCAAGGTTGCTTCTGAGTGATTGATAGGAACCGCATCCAATAGCCTGGGTCCATTTGCACCTCTCAGCCAATCACGTGAAAGCGTGGGCCCGGGGCGCTTCCACTGGTACCAGGACGAATTGCGTCTTCTTTACGTCTGCTACATCATCACTCCGCGCCAAGAGCAAAACTGACCCGCAGAGCTAAAGAGCGTCTGCTTTGTGAGCCGGGAGATGAGTTGCGCCGGGGCGGCGGCAGCTCCCTCCCTATGGCGGCTGCGCTTGGTCGCCCGGCGGCCTCTCTCAGGTAAAGCGGGGACGCGCGGCCGCAATATTGCCTTGGGTCAATGGGCCGGGGAAAGCTTCAGGTTCGGGTCGGAGAGGTCACGGGGAAGACGTTCTTATACGTCACAGGCACGCGACGGTGCGAGACTGCGTGACGTCATCCGGAGGGCGGGGTTTGTAGTACCCCGCGAGAGTGACAGGTGGATTTCGGAGTTGAAGCTTGGTTGGGGCTTCGGCTTAGGGTTGGCTCGGTGGGTGATGACGTAACCGCAGACCTGCCCTGAAATACACTGAAGACCGAAATGTTGAACTTGCATAGACAGTATTGCCTGCCCAGGCTTGAGCCCGAGATCGTTTTTCTTTCTGCTAAAAATGTCGCTATTATATACATTTACAAATATGAGACGATACCCACTATTCTCATGAATATGTGCTAATTTTAAAATGGAGATTAGCATGAAAATGTTTACAGTGTGCCATCTGCAAGTGGAGATATTTCCTTGATTAATAAATGGATTCGAATTTTTAAATTTAAAATTTTTAAATTTTAAAATGACGAATGTTATTTACTATCAATTCATAAGCTGCTTTAAAATCCTCCCCTATACCACTGAAGAATTTCCAGGGACCGTCATTGGATATGGGATACATGGATATAAAATGATAAAATTGAGGGCACTGACCCTAGATTGCAAAGTATGTGATAATGCGATCAGAACTCAAAGAGTTGTTGAATGTGGATTTTAATGCAGTCCTGCTGAGCCGATGAGTGTAACATAATAAGAATCATTCATTTTATTTATAAAGTTACTTTGCTTCCCAGATCACATTTTATCCTCATGATAACTCAGGAAGAAAAGTTTTATTATTATATGTTTTCCCTTCAAAGGAAATACCTTGGCCAGTGTGGTGGCATATGCCTATCATCCCAGCTGTGTGGGAAGCTGAGGCAGGAGGATCCCAAGTGTGAGGTCAGCCTAGGCAATTTAGTAAGCCCAGTCTCAAAATAAAACTAAAAAGGGCTGGGGACAAAGCTCAGTGGTGGAACTCCCCTGGGTCAGTCCCCATTGCTGGGAGGATGGGGGGATAGCCTGATTATTGGGAATTTTTTTTATGTAAGAAATATTCTGATTTGTGTGATTTATAATTAGAAATTGGAAAAACATTTTCTTTGTTCTTTAAATTGTACATGGTCCTTTTATGCTTTGCAGAAAAAAAAAAAATGATTGCTATCTGCAGACCCAGGGACATGTATTTCTGATTCTAGGCATATTCATTCTGGGGCCCATCTCATGCTTTACAAAGATACTTTGCTGAGATTGTGAAAAAATGGAAATAGCAAATATTATGATACCCAGGCCTTTCACCACCATTCCACAAACCCCACTACCCCCACCACCACCCCTGTCAAAAAACCTCAACTTATCAAGTACCTGCATCTGGTAGGTTTTTTTTTGTTCTGTTTGGGTACTGTGGATTGAACCCAGGAGCCTTTAACCACTGAAGCCCTTTTATTTTTTATTTTGAGACAGGGTCTCACTGAGTTGCTTAGGACCTCACTAAATTGCTGGCTTTAAACTTGTGATATTCCTGCCTCAGCCTCCTAAGTTGCTGGAATTATAGGCATGCACCACCATGCGCGGCAGGGTGCCTGAATCTGGAAGAGTGAAGTCATGTTAGGGAACAGTCTAGTCTGTTTTAAATACAAACATAATCCTGCCTGTTGCCTGTTAATAGCCCTGTTAATCTGTGTGGGTTTGAACTCAACCTGTATACTCAGCCCCTTGCTATTTCTCAGTAACTTTTTAAAATGTACTGGGTTGTCCCTAACTTTGTTTCCCATAATATGTTTTTGGGTACTGGTACAAGTGAAAGAACAAGTAAACGAGATAATTTTGAAAAATTGAGCCAACTCTTCAACTTCCACTATTAGATCCCATCTTTCTACAAGGAGATCAGTCTGCTGGAGGCACCAGTCCTTGGACTTGGAGGCATAAACTTATGTCAGGCTACTTTGATTTTGTGCAAGGTCTCATATTGTTCTCCACATGAAATATGACCATGGCAACAGTGACCCACTGTCTGATGGCACAGCCCTGAGTGGGGTAGTATGATTGGCAGGTCTTAGACCCCATCTGGTCTTTGATCTCTGGTTCTTGGACTCAATCCAGATTCTTCAGTCAGACATGCTCAGTGAGATGGAGCAGGTCATGCAGAGGAGGAGACCAAAGCAGAGTCAGGATACTTCGGAATCTCATCTCCACACTTCTTTGTTTAAAGACCTGAACTGGTAGAAAAGTTCAAATTAAGAACCACCAAGCCTATGCGCCTTGTGTCCAAAGCCCTCAGGCATTTTTAAATGGAAGAACCATAGGTGTACCCAAAATAAGTTTTTTCACACATATTCTGGTTGTGAAAAGATACAATAGTCACAGCATAAGTGCCATGAAGCATATTTCAAAATGATTCCAGTGTAGGTCAGAGTTGACACTACCAACTACTTGACCTCTGTGTCTCAATTTTTCTATCTACCAAATGGGGCAAACCCACCTTAGACACCTAAGCATACTACGGAACCCTTCTCTTGGTGGGATACTTCTTGAGATCCCCTAATTTGGGGCTCAGATTAACCATTTATTGATGTTTTAATAAATTAAATCCCGTGTGTCCTAAAGAGTTTACATTTTGAAGATAAGAGGAGTTCAGTTGAAGAGATTTGGGACCAAATGATTTAAAAAAAAAAAAAAACCTGAGTCACAAGGCCAGGCTCTGAAGACCCAGTGCCCACAGGGTGGTGTTTAGGAGGACGTCAGCTGTGGTTTCCACCTTTGCCTGCAGAGGCTTGTAGAATACCTGTGGTGGGGTGGGACGGGAGCTTCCTGGAGATCAGCTGGGGAGGGGCCGAGTGGTTTTGAGTCGAGGTTGCGGCCACTCCACAGCCTGGGTTGGAGAGAACAGCAGGAAGAGGGGGTGAACTGGGAACCATGCCCTCTGGAAGCGGCCTCCAGGGTCACCATTCCCTGGTGAGAAGACAGGCTGGGCCTTTCCAGATCTCTACCCTTAAAGTGAAGTGGAAGCCCAGATCGTTAGGTGAGATCTTCTGTGTTTTAACACTGCAGGTTCACACTGTCCAACACTGTTAAACACTTCCACGTTTAACACTGCAGAACGCACCGTGGGCACGTCTGCCCAGAGGAGGTCGTTCATGACCTTCGTCCTAAAGTGCCCCCTGTCTGTTAAGTATCTCAGCCAGGCAAGGTGGCACATCTGTTCAGGAGGCTGAGACGGGATCGCAGGTTCAAGGCTGGCCTGGGTAACACAGCGAGACCCTGTCCCCAAATAAAATCAGAAGGGCTGGGGCAATGTGGCTCAGTGGTAGAGGCCTAGCACGTGTGATGCCCTGGGTCGCATCCCCAGTGCAGAAGGCGGGAAGGGAGGGAGAAAGAAGCGTCTGGATTTCTCCTGGGAGTAATGAAGGACCCACACCCGCATTGCAGCTTGCGGGGGCAGAGTCGCCGCGAGGGCCCACAGTTCTGGGATGACCTTAGACAACGTCAACCGCGCCGCCCTGGACCGAATCATCCGGGTGGATCATGCAGGTGAATATGGAGCCAACCGAATCTATGCGGGCCAGATGGCCGTCCTGGGCCGGACAAGCGTTGGGCCGGTCATTCAGGTGGGCACTTCCTTGTTCTTCTCAGCCTGGTCCCCCGATGGGTGGATCTGAAGGCCTTGCAGTAATGACCACATCAGTCACGCATTCCTTCCCCAGGGAGGTGCCGCCACCCTCCAGAGAGCGCACCCTGGTTCCTGGGGGCAAGGTGTGGAGCACAGATGCAGAGGGCAGGAGGAGACCAACCGTGTGTGGGTGGCATTCAGATTTCATGGAGGGCACAGGCGGTGACCCAGAACATTGAGAAGAGAATAATGAACAAACATTTGCTACCGATAGTACTTACATTCACCCGTGTTTTCACCCCAGATCTCAAAGCTCACTCAAGCCAGTGGTTGGGGGTGGGGACCATCCAAGATGAGTTGCCTGCTCTGAGTCCTTGGGCAAGTTACTTAACCTCTCTGTGCCTCACATTCTTCACCTGTATAATGGGGATAATGATAGTTTGCTCTTCACCAGGTGGTTGTGGATTGAGCAGGTGACCTGTGTGAAGCCATTTGACAGTAGCTGGCACTAAGAAGGGCCACCTGCATGTTGGCTGTTTCCATTCTACTTTTTGCATTTGATAGCAGTTGTGCTCACATTCTAGTGATCTGGAAGGGAATTAGCACTAGTTAACATTCCGTCGTCCTGGT
This sequence comes from Marmota marmota marmota, assembly GCF_001458135.2. Classification (NCBI taxonomy): domain Eukaryota; kingdom Metazoa; phylum Chordata; class Mammalia; order Rodentia; family Sciuridae; genus Marmota; species Marmota marmota. The sequence goes on along the minus strand of NW_026000185.1, from coordinate 13,145,646 downwards.
TTTGAAATGGGTGAGACATCTTGCTCATGTGCGTGGATCTGTGTCACTGAGTGGGCGTTGTGGTTCTGGGGGACCCTGTGGGACCATGGCCCATGGCATCCTTAGCTGCTCTTGAGATGACAGGCTCCTCTGTTGGTTTGTTGGTATTCCCTTCTCCGTGACAAAGACTCCTTTTAATCTGATGTTTTAGTTTTTCAGTGACTTTGGGGACTGGGGAGACAGCGGTTGTCCTGGTCCCCGTTTCCCTTTGACCTCCCACCTGCCAGGGTGGCCTCCGTAGCGCCTGCCTGTCTTCATTCTTCTGCTTCTTAACAGAAAATGTGGGATCAAGAGAAGGACCATTTGAAGAAGTTTAACGAGCTGATGGTCGCCTTCCGGGTCCGGCCAACGGTTCTCATGCCCTTTTGGAACGTGGTGGGCTTTGCCCTGGGTGAGGCTTGTGTGAGCTTCCGGGTCTGGTGATTCATCACGTGGGTCCCATTTACTCAGGTTTTTTTTTTTTTTTTAAGTTAAATTGATTGGATTTCTTTTTTCTTTTTCTTTTTTTCTTAAATTTCTTTAAGTGTTCTTTTATAAATAGAAAGTACAATAAAAACAAACAAGAGGGGGAACAAGCCAGCCTAATTCAGTTGTAGCCAGACACTGTCCCTGGCCCAGATCTAAACCTGAGGTCTGCAAGCCCTTTTAATCAGGGAGTGGGGAGGAGAGTAGCCTGTTCAGAAGGTCAGAGGCACACTCACCCCAAGAGCAGACTTCCTCTTGGCAGTAATCAGGTTCAGAGACCCTCAGGAGCTGGATGAGGCGGCTCACGCCTGCATTCCCAGCTTCTCGGGAGGCTGGGGCAGGAGAATCTCAAGTTCAAGGCCAGCCTGTCTCAAAGTCAAGTTTCAAGAGGACTGGGGGGCAGCTCAGCGGTAGAGCGCGTGTGCTGAGCGTGCCGAGCGAGGCCCTGGGTTTCCGTGCCCAGCCCTGCAGGGGAGGGGGGCAGCACAGGAACAGGAAGAGCTTTCTCACCCTGTGATTCAGAGTCTAAGGGGGGTCCCGTCTCACCTCTAACTTTGCCCCTGAGGACACACGGTAGCATCTAAAGCGCTTTCAGGGGTCACCTCTGAGCAGGTGCCGTGGCATCTAGCTGGCAGAGGTCAGGGATGTCAGATATCTGACAGTGCTCAGCACACACCCGCCCCAAAGAATGACCCGGCCTCAAATGTCCTGTGCAGAGAATCCCTGGTGTAAGGCCATCTGCCTCCCGGGGGTTTCTGTCCCGTACTTTATCACTCTGCGTTTGGCGATTCCAGGCGCCGGCACTGCCTTGCTGGGGAAGGAAGGCGCTATGGCCTGCACCGTGGCGGTGGAGGAGTCCATAGCGCATCACTACAACAACCAGATCAGGACGCTGATGGAGGAGGACCCTGAAAAGTACCAGGAGCTTCTTCAGGTGACTGACGGCGTTTGAAAGGGGCTGCCCAAGGGAGGAAGGACAGATTGGCACAGTTGGCGGGAAGACAGACTAAGGATGTTAAGGGATGACTCAGACAACTAATTGTTAGCTCCTCATTTTAAAGTTGAACAAAATAGCTGGGTGCGGTGGCACACGCCTGTAATCCCAGTGGCTAGGGAGGCTGAGGCAGGAGGATTGCGAGTTCAAAGCCAGCCTCAGCAGCTCAGTGAGACCCTGTCTCTAAATAAGATACACAATAGGGCTGGGGATGGGGCTCAGTGGTCGAGCACCCCTGAGCTCAATCGTTGGTACCTAAAAAAAAAATAAAAATAAAAAGATTTGAACCAAATGAAGCACAGAGAGGTGTAGCCATTTGCTGTGGTCACATAGCCTGGGGAGAGCGGGGCTACACCCCATATCTCCCGTGCTTTGCTGCACATCCCTATCATTGGTGGATTCTGAAGAGTGAATGAGACTAAACAGATGAAGTAATAGATGTCCTCAGATAATTTCCCATAGCAAATTGGGGAACTGTTTGAATTGGGTAGTTTCATTTTCCTGTTCTTAGAGATGGCGTCTTGCTGCGTTGCCCAGGTTGGCTGGAATTCCTGGGCTCCAGTGATCCTCCCACCTCGGCCTACCCTGGGCTGCATCTGCAGGTGTGCACCTGCACACCCAGCTCTATGGAACCATGCAGTTTTTAAAGCCCAAATCAGAAGCTGGCAAACCCCAGCCTGTGTCCACCCCTGTTCTATAAATAAAGTTTTATTGGAACCAGCCGTGCCCACCATTTGCCTTGGGGCTGCCCCTGCACACAGCACAGTGGTGGAGTGGAGTGCCGCAGTTGCGCGCAGGGAGCATCCCAGCCGCCTTCACTGGCACTCTGTGGCCCCTCCTGGGGACAGTGGCCTCCCCAGCCCCAGACCTGACAGGGAGGGTCGGCCTTTGGAATAAGGTGAACCTCGGGCGAGTGGCGCCGACTTGCGGCACCTCCCTTTTATCTAAGTAGGTGATCAAGAAGTTTCGAGATGAAGAGCTTGAGCACCACGACCTGGGCCTGGAGCACGACGCGGAATCGGTAGGGACCTGACGTCACGGTGCGCGTGGGGGAGTGGAGGTTTCTGCTCCCAGAAGAACTCACAGTAAAGCGCTGGCCCAAGGGAAGCCGCCCCGTCCCTCGCTAAAGCAGAGCAGCAAGTGCGCGCTGCTCCAGAGGGGGATCCCGCTTCTGCCTGATCCCTGTCCTGTCCCCAGGGCCTGGCAACGTCCCCTTTCCTGTGAGAAACGGGGTGACGCCAGGATTTTGGCAGTGGCAGACGCATTCCTGTCTCTCAAATAGCTTTTGTCCCAAGTTAAATTGCTTCCCAGATCTTATTTCTTTTTTTTTTTTTTTTAATTTTTTTTTTAAGGGGAGAGAGAGAGAGAGAGAGAGAGAGAGAGGGAGGGAGGGAGAATTTTAATATTTATTTTTTAGTTCTCGGCGGACACAACATCTCTGTTGGTATGTGGTGCTGAGGATCTATCCCAGGTCGCACGCATGCCAGGCGAGCGCGCCACCGCTTGAGCCACATCCCCAGCCCCCAGATCTTATTTCTGACTCAGAGAAGTCCCTTCTGCTTGGTGGCCCTGACTCACACAGAAGTGAGCACGTGGCATGTTTCCTGTGGCTTTTGTCTGCTGTGCAGTGCTGGGTCTGAGCCCAGGGCCTCCCGAGTGTTGGACACACGTTCTGCGTCTCCAGCTCTTGTTTTTGCGATTTGTTGTTATTAGTGGGGTCCATTTTGACAACCCCGTGTGTGGACTATCATTAGACCCGTCTGAGTCTCCCAGACGTCCTCTTACCCGCCTCTCGTCCCTCCCCTGTACCCTTTAACTCCTTTAGTTTATTTGTTGATTTTTAAATCAGTGCTCTGTAGACACATGAAGGTAGGTTTGCAGAGGGCCATTCATACGTGGGTGGGACCATCGGTCGGTTTTACTACACAGGGTGCCCCTCCACCCCCTCCACCCCTCCACCCCTCCACCCCCCTTGTGGTTTCTAACAGGCCCCAGCATACGTCGTCCTGAAGAGCGTTATCCAGGCCGGGTGCAGCGCGGCCATCTATTTATCAGAACGACTTTAAAGTCTGCCTACTCCTCCCTTCTGTAAAGACAGTGGCCGTTTCATGAGTGACACTGACGGAGAAGGAACTGTACAGTTATTATTATGTGAATCTTGTTAATAAACTAGAAGTTTTTCGTTAATAAAGCTTTCCAGTGCTGGTTTCTTCCTGCAGCCTGACGCCTAAGGCTCATAGGTCACCGGGTCCGTTCAAATTGCAGCAAAGGAAGCGGGTCCTTGTTTGGTCTCGTGCTTAATTTTGTCCTTCAGCTTCAAGAATGAATCAGTAAGTCAATAGGAATCTTTTTTTTTTTGGTCCGTTTGTGATGCTGGGGATGGGCAGGGCCGCTAGCTTGCTAGGCAAGTGCTGTACCCCGGGCTCCCTCCCAGCCTCAGGGACCTTTAAGGGGGAAAAGCTGGAGTTCACTGGTGACAAATGGCAGTTTAAAACCTGAGGTGTTCAAGTTTTACTGAGCAAGATTATGAAGTCCGTGGAGTCAGCTGAAGGCTCATTGTTTCTGCTCTGAGCTGTGTGTGTTGGGGTGGGGTCTGAGGTCTCAACACTGTCCTCCACCCACAGGTCCTAGGAGGTGGGCCGTTAGGAGGTGACCAGGCCAGGGGTAGAGGCCTCAGGAATGGAGCTAGCACCTGATACAGGAGGCCTGAGACGCCTCAGCCCTTCCACCCTGTGCCACAGAGGATGCCGTCTCTGTGGAGGGGACCGTCACCAGACACAAATCTGCTGGCACTTTGACCTGGGACTTCAGGACCTCCAGAACTGTGAGCAGGACATTTTTGTGTTTATAAGCCACTCAGCCTGCGCTGTTTGGTTCTAGCAGCCAGAACAGAGACGGGCGTGTTAATCCCAGAGCAGGCCGATTTGTGGATCATTTGCAAAGTCAGATTATAACTATTTCCTTAAGGTCTGTTACCAAAGGAATGAACCGAAACTAAGATTTTCATACTTTAGCTGAGCACAGTGGTGCACACCTGTAATCCCAGCGTCGGAGGAGACTGAGGCAGGAGGATCGCGAGTTCAAAGCCAGCCTCAGCAACTTAGTGAGGTGCTAAGCAACTCAGTGAGACCCTGTCTCTATATAAAATATAAAAAAGGGCTGGGAGTGTGGCTCAGTGGTCAAGTGCCCTTGAGTTCAATCTCTGCTACCAAAAAAAAAAAAAAGATTTTCATACTTTGAGGAACTATTATATGGTTCCCAAATTTTAGTATTATTTAATAAAATCTTAGATCGGTGGTTCTCCTGACTATATTGCCGGGTTCTGTTCATGACTAAAAGGCTCAGGGGTCACTCCAGTTGAACTGGGCTAACTGGGCTGAGCAAAATAACCACACAAGAGACACAAATACCTTTTTATTTGGGGTTGCTGTGACGGCTCCTCTGACCTTAAGGGTCCGCAGGAAGAGAGAGAAAACACACACACACACACACACACACACACACACACACACGTGCGCGCGAGCGCCGACCCCTGTTACTGAGGAGAAGCTATTCAAAGGAGGCAAGGGGTCAGGTTTCAGGGGCTGAGTCTATCTTCATGATGTCACTGTCAGCAGGTTGACTGACACCTGGGTAGGCCACACCCAAGGGCACGGTAAGAGAAGGGGACACACACAAGGCACTTCCATGGAAGATTCTATCCTAAACAGGGCAAGGGGTTATATTACAAAGGAACAGGTGAGCATAGCTTCACCCATGGGGCTGTAGCAAGACAAGCCTGGGCAGGAAGACACAGTCACTCGAACCCTAGAAGAGCGGGGCAGTCTAGCAGCACGGGTGCCTGACGCCACATCGCCCAGCACATGCGAGGTTGGTCTCCCACAACTGTACCTTAGGAAGTCCTTTGAAGCTTTTAAATTTTTTCATCTTGGCTGGGCACAGTGGCACACTCCTATAGTCCCAGCTGCTTGGGGCACTGGGGCAGGAGGGTCTCTTGAGCCAGGCATTTGAAGTCAGCCTGGGCCACATAGCCAGACCCCATCTCTGAAAGGGGGAAAAATAAAATTCGGTTCTTAGACCAAAGGTTCTGGCTTGCCGAGGCTGGTGCCAGGCTCAGAATGATTTCAGAAGGTCCTGGTGATTCAGGCCTGGGAGCCCCGCGCCAAATGCTGGCTTCTGTGACTTCACCTCCCAGGGGCTGGCCTGGCTAGCTTTGTGTTGGACAGGGGACACACTGGGGATCTGGATTTGTCTTCTGTGTCCTCCTTTCCACAACTAGGAGTGGATTCAGCTCAGTGATCTCGTGAGTGTCTTCCAACAGTCCTTACAGTCAACACGGAGGGGAAGGGTGACGCGATTCCTGGTTCAGGCCCAAGCTGCGATGCCAGACGCCTGCTGCTTCCCTGCGTGGAGCTGGCTGCCCAGTCCCACACTGTGGTGCTGCCTGTGGCCACATTATCGCTTGGGTGCCTCGTCCTTCTCTCCTGTGGGAGGCCGTGAGTCGATGAGGGCCAAGCGTCTGCTTCCAGTTCTTGGCACCCGGAGGTGCCCACCTAAAGGAAGGAGGTGGAAAGGAGGGTGGGCATTGGGGGGAAGAGGACGTTCCCAGGCAGCGGCAAGACTGCCCTGGATTCAGCCTCCAGATCTTCTTCCTGTCACCTCTGACCTCTGGATGCTGGAGGGTCCTCGGGTGCGGCCCGGCCCTGCTCTCGGCCTGTCTTCTCAGGTATCTCCCTGCGTCTGCTTCCTCCACATTTACATCTCAGGCCCGACCTCCCATTTTCAAATACCCAAGTGCCTCCCTGACTCCTCTTGGAAGTCGAAGAGGATTTCCAAGGCCCCAGATGAACTCTCCACCCAAACCCACCTCCCGTCATGGCTGACGGCAATACCCACCTTCCAGTGCCCAGGCCCAAATCCCCGCAGTCACCTCTGACTCCTGGCCGTCCCTGCCCTCCAGTCAGCCAGGACAGCTGGGACTCCAGATCCCTCCCACCACCTCCGCTGCCACCTCTCAGGCCCCGCTACCCTCCCTCCCACCTGGACTCTTCCAGAAGCCTCTGACCGCCTCCTGCTCCTCCCACAATCCATTCTTAACCCAGCAGTAGAGAGACGCCTAGAGCCACAGCCACATCAGCTCAGGGCTCAGCTCAGATGCCCCCGTGCATCCCCAGCCCCCTCACAGTACAAGTCAAACTCCCTAAGACGGTGTGCGAGACCCCCCAGAGACCCTGCTCCAGCCAACCAGGCTCCTCAGAGGTGCCAGGCACACTCCTGCCTGATGTGATTCCCAGTGGCGGTGGCCTACGCCTGGAATGCTCTTCCCCAGATGGCCCTCACAACTGCCAAGCGATTACTCGAATGCCACCCTTCGAGGGAGGCCCACCCTGACCACCCTTTTCAAATTTGCAAGCCCCACCCCAGCCTCACATACCTGTGGCTGGATGGTACTTACCACCCTCCGGTATACTATGTGATGAGCTCTGTGAGGGCAGGAAGCTTTGTTTTAGCCACCAATGCATAGTAGGTGCTCAATAAATAGTGACTATGGGACTGAATGGAGAAACAGCTCTCTTGAGAGGGGCATGGTTCAGTCAGAGAGTGCTTACCTATGGCGCATGAGGCCCTGAGTTCAGTCCCCAGCACCACACACACACACACACACACACACACAGAACAAAAGAAATAGCTGTCCCATGTTAAAAGTCATTTTTCAATGACTTTGCTGAGATACACATGGAACTAGCCTGGAATTCAAATAACTAGTAATTCCAGGCTAGTTCCATGTGCATCTCAGCAAAATTCAATGGCTATTTATTGAAAAAAAAAAAAAAAAGCCACCAGGAAACTAAAGGAAGTCCACTCCAATGTTTCTGGCTAATGATTAAAAAAACAATCTGGATATCCAAGTGCAAAAGAATGAACTTGAACCCCAACCTCATAGCATTTTACAAAAATTAACACAAAATACACTAAAAATTCAAATGTTAGTGCCCAAACTCAAACGCTCTGAGAAGATGATATAAGTTCACATCTACATGACCTTGAGTTAGGCTACAGTGTCTTCAGTATGACACCACAGCACAAGCAACAAAAGAAAACTGTTTCATCAAAACATAAACTTTTGTGCTTCAAAAGACACTGTCCAGCTGGGCTCAGTGGCACACATCTGTCATCCCAGGCTCCGGAGGCTGAGACAGGAGGATCACGAGTTCCAAGCCAGCCTCAGCAAAAGCGAGGCGCTAAGCAACTCAGTGAGACCCTGTCTCTGGATAAAACACAAAACAGGGCTGGGGATGTGACTCAGTGGTCAAGTGTCCCTGAGTTCAATTCCTGGTACCAAAGGGGGGCGGGGAGAAAAAGGCACTGTCTAGAAAATGAAACCATAGAATGGGAGGAGATATTTGCAAACATATTTCTGATGAGGGACTCATATCCAGAACATATAAAGAACACTTACAACTCAACAGTAAAAAGAGAAACGGCCCCATTAAAGAGAAGCTGGGTGCGGTGGTGCATACCTGTAATCCCAGTGGCTTGGGAGGCTGGGGCAGGAGGATGGCTAGTTCTAGGTCAGCCTCAGCACCTAAGCAAGACCCTGTCTCTAAATGAAATATAAAAAGGGCTGGGGATGTATGTGGCTCAGTGGTTAAGACCCTACTACCTAAAAAAAAAAAAAGAAAAAGAAAGAAAAAAGAAAAGCACAACAAGAAGCCGTATCACAATCAATAGGATGACTGTCCCCCAAAAGGTGGGAAATAGGTGTTGGTGAGGACGTGGGGAGACTGGAGTCCTCTGGTGGGAGTGTTAAGTGGTGCAGGCACTTGGGGAAACAGCCTGACAGTGTCTTGTTAAAGATGATGTAGCAGCTCCTAGGTATGAACCCAACAGAATCAAAAACATGTTCCAACAAACACTTAGGTCATGCTCGGGCATGAGTCACTACACCCAGAGGAAATGACCCAGATGCCCATCAGCAGGGAGCGGAAGAGCAAAAGGTGGTGTGCGTGCAACGCGGCACCACCCAGCCACGAGAATCAGACACACAGATGCCCACGGGAACCTGGGGAGCGTCATAAACATGCTCGATGTATCATCCTAAGGAAAAGGGACAGTGAAACCGCACCCCATGTCCTTCCTGTCCCCAACCCCAGTCACGTTAAGGAACAAGGAGAGCGAGGCTGGGCTGGAGGGACCCCGGGAGCTCGGACGTCAGCCATGTCTGTAGGAAGCTGCTCTCCTCCCGCCCCAGCCCAGGCACTCCTTGGGACGCTGGTGGGACAAGCAGGTAAGCAAGCCCAGGCTGCTGTGCCACGCTCCTGCAGCCCCACAGAACTCCTTCTCTGAGCGGGCATGGGGCAGAGCCGAGGGCACTGTGGAAAGGATGTGTGTCACCTGTCCAGCCAGCCACCACTGCACAAAACACTGAGAGGGAGAGGAGGGGCTGCTGGCAGAGGGACGGGGGGGACGGAGGTGCTGCCTGCCAGCCTGTGGCCCCTGCACTCTCCTCAGCAGCTCTGATCTCCTGTTAGCTTTCCCCACAAAGCCCCGACTCCCGGGCTGTCTTCGGGCACTTTTCTTGGTCTGTTGGCAACCTGCCCCACCTCCCTGGCACAACCTGGCTGTGGATGAGACACTTGGGGACAGAGTTTCAGTACAGAAAGATGGAGATCATTCTGGAGATGAATGGAGGTGATGGTTGCCCAACAGCGTCACTCTACTCAATGCCACTGAGCTGTATGCTGAAAAATGGCTTAAAAAGCAGGTGGACATGGTGGATGGTGAACCCACATGGTAAATGAAAGGAGCCAGACCCAAAAGGCCACTTTTTTTTGGTACCGGGGATTGAGCTCAGGGGTACTTGGCCACTGAGCCACATCCCCAGCCCTAGTGTCTCACTAAGTTGCTCAGAGCTTCGATAAGTTACTGAGGCTGGCTTTGAACTCATGATCCTCCTGTCTCAGCCTCCTGAGCTACTGCGATGGTGTGCCCAAGCCCCAAAGGCCTCTTTTGAGTCCATTTATAGGAAATGTCCAGAAGAGGCCAATCGGTAGAAACCAATTGTAAATCAGTGATTACCTTGGACTGGGAGGAAATAAGGAGTCACTACTGATGGATGTGGATTGGCGGGGTGAGAATGTTCTAGAATGAGTGATGATGGTCATCAACTTTGTGGATCTAGTTAAGCCCACTGACACCCACTGTAAATTCATGAAATATTAATTCACTGAAAAATTGTGAATTTTCTGGTATGTGAACCATACAACAACAAAAAAATACAGAATATATAGTTCTAAGCTGTATTTGAAGGCGCGGTCCAATCCAGGCAGTTGAATGGGAAGTACCGTATTTACCCTAACCACGCTTTAGGCCAGCAGAACACGTGGAAGCCTCCATCTCCCTGAGATTCTGGTGACATTTTTTTGTCCTTCCATATCACTCTGCGTAAATGTTGCAGCTCGGAGGCCGAGCCACACGAAGGCATTTTGCACAATCCTTATGAAAGGCCCAGATTGGCTGCTGTTGGCTTAGCCTCGCCTTCAGAATCCACGGCTGATATTTTATACTTCTGAGAGCTTCTAGAACAATGTCAGAGAGATTTTCTGGACCCTCCTTTGTTTTCAATTCCATTACCTCTTGTCCTCGTGAATTAGTGGGACAGTCTTGTAGTCTCTTACGTCATGGCTCTGACCTTTCAGGGAAATGTGGTTTTCAAATTGGAGGTGATCCAAAAATGGGGCCAGGAAGACATTCTCGAGAGCAGGGCAGCTCCTCAGAGGCAATGGGGGCTCAGCGTTTGGGTCCTGGATCCTCTCAGTATTCAAAGGGTGGTCCACAGGCCGAAAGCAGACTGTCAGCTGCAAGTGCGTTGGAAATGCAGCATTTTGGCTGAGGGTACGGCACAGTGGTAGGGGGCTTGCCTAGCATGCAGGAGGCCCTGGGTTCCATCCTCACCACTGCAAAAAGAAAAAGAAATGCAGAATCAGAATTTTGGGCTTTCCCCTGCAAATCTCCTCAATCAATAATTCCAGCTACTTGGGAGGCTGAGGCAGGGGATCAGAAATTCAAGGCCAGCCTGAGTCATTTAATAAGACTCTGCCTCGAACCTTTTGTAAAGGGCTAGGGATGTAGCTCAGTGGTGGAGTGCTTACCCAGCCTGCCATGAGGCCCTGGGTTCAATTCCCAGTATGACCCCCCCCCCAAAAAAAAAGGAGAAGAAGAATCTGAATCTGCATTTTAGCAAGATTTAGTGGTTTTATAATGTGGAAACATCTGGTGGAACTTAATTTCCCTGTGTTTGGGCTGTACTCAGTGACTTGTTTTAACAAACAGATTGTGTTAGATATGATGGGAGTGTGACTTCTAAGGTATCTTAGTTGGTTTGTGTCTCTATAACAGAATACCTGAGGTCAAGTACTTCATAAAGAAAAGAGGTTTATTTGGTTCATAATTCTGGTAACTGGAGGGTCCAAACCACATAGTGCCAGCATCTGGCTGTGTCACAACATGGCACAGAAGGTGCAAGAGAGCTCACCTGCTCTCATAGGAACTCATCTACTCCCTGGAGACTGCGCATTAATGTGTTCATGAGGGTAGTTGTGACAATCACCTAACCACCTCCCATAGGCCTCACCTTTTAAAATCTCACCACCTCAGAACACCTCAAGAGTGGGACCAACCTTTGAGGGACAGACCAAATCCAAACCTTGCTACAGTGCTAAGTCATAAAAGGTACTGCGGCTTCCGCCTTTCTGGGACCACTCACTCTGGGGGAAGCCAGCTATCACATCCTGAGGACACCTGAAAGTTCATATGTGATGAGGCTCCTGTAGCCTGGCACTGAAGCCTCCTGCCAACAGCCACACAGGTCCCCATCCTGGAAGTGGGTCCTTCAGTACCAGCCAAGCCATCGAATGACTGCAGCCCCATGACAGACCCTCAGCCTGAATCACCTGCCAAGTCACTGCTTAATTCCTGACCCGCAGCAACTGTGAGATAATAAATGTTTATTCTTTTCAGCTGCCAAGTTCTGACATAATTTCTTATGCAGCAATAAATAACCACTAGGTAGCACTTCCAAGCGATTTAGAAGCATATTAAAGAGTTGTTTTTTTTTGTTTGTTTTTTTTTTTAATTTTTGTTTTTGTGCTGTACTGAGGGTGGAGCTCAGGGGTGCTCTACCACAGAGTCACATCCCCAGCCCTTTTTATTTTTAATTTTGAGATAAGGTCTCACGAAGTTGATCAGGCTGGTCTCAAACTTGCCATCCTTCTGCCTCAGCCTCCCCAGCAGTTGGGGATTAGAGGTATGTGCCACCACACCTGGCACCCATCACAGTTTGAGCAGCACTGAAGGAGATCAGGGTCTCCTAGGAGACGACCTTCTCAGCGTGTCTCTGTCTTCAGTGCTTAGCGTGGGACCTGACACAGGAGATTTTTGTTGGACTGGATACAAAGTTAAATTCCCCTGTTCTTTGAAAAGCAAACTCTTTGTAACAAATAATGCATGTAAGCAAATGGCAAAATACTCTAGTATTCTTAAAGGATATTTAGAGTCACAAATCTCCCAGTAGATTGATTATTGATTAAGAGCAAACTCTGCGACTTGACTTTGTGATTACCTTTTAGCAATCTGCCACACAGGTTGCTTCTTTCACTTCCAAAAGTGGCACTTGCTTGCCTCGACGTTAAATATAAACTACATATAGGTCCTATCTGTCTGTCTGTCTATCTGTCTGTCTCTCCTCTCCTTCCAAACTTTTATCCGAAGTAACCACCATTAATAATTCACCGTTTCTCTCCAGACTCTTTTCAAAACCTTTGGGATCACTTGAGTTTGTATTACTCATTCGCTGGTTTTCGTCTCTGGTCTCCAAGTCCATCCCAGAGCCCTTCGCCTGCCCTGTTCCTCTTCCAGCGGCCACGGCCACGGCCCCCTGCAGACTGGCTCTTGGCTTCGCGTTGGGAGATCGGAAGGCGCCTCGGGCCCTCCTCGCGGTGCTGTGGGGCAGCCCTGCCCGCTGCGCCTGAACGCGACAGGTCCCTTGATCCTCTTGCCCAGGAAGGCCTGGGGAGGGACGGTGACGCCGGTGTCCCCCAGAGGGCGCCCGCGCCCCGCGAGCCGAGTCCGGCGTGGGATGGCGGCCAGCCCCCGGGGCCGCGGACAACGCCCGGCGGGGTGCCGCGATAGCCTGGCCCCAGTGACCCACCCCGTCGTCTCCGCCGCTAAACCGGAGCCCCCCGAGTGTCACGTGTGTGCACTGCGGGGTGCAGAGGCCCCGCTGGCCCTTCCAGCCCCTGCTGACCATCTGGCTTGGGTGTCCTTTTCGGAATGGATGCATTTGCTTTTTCAGAAAAGGGAGAGAAGTGAAAACGCAGGCGAGGCCCGACAGTCCCTGTCCAGGGGTGGCACCTGGAGGAAGGGCTGGAGCGTCACACGCCGCCTGGGGGACAGCGCTCCCTTTAGCGCTCCTC
>NW_026000185.1:13109534-13132649 GCF_001458135.2 Marmota marmota marmota | reverse complement strand
CCCGCATGTCCCCGAGGTGGCCGCGGGCTGCCCCAGCACCTGGGGCTTCTTCGCAGGCTCCCGGCCGCACTTTGATCAGTTAATTGAAGCTAAAAGAAGATGAGGACCCATGGAATAGAATAGTCACCAGAGTCAGGACCAAGCCTCCTGCTCTCCATAGGGACGCACCTAGAAACTTCTGGATCAAAGAATGAAGTGGGAAAGGAGAATCCACCTCGAGTGTGTGTGTGTGTGTGTCCGTCCGTCCTTCGGTCCTCCTGGCCATCTGCAACCAAATCCAAACCAGCATGACCAAGCCTGGCGAAAGTTCACCCCATAACCCTATCTCCACCTTCCTCCCCTGAAATGCTTTTATTGCTACTGAGTTTTTGTTTGGTTGTTTGGCGGGTTTTGAGAGTTTCTCCATTCTTCATGGTACTCCCTTCAGGAAGAAAAAAAAAAAAAAAAATCCAGTGATCTAATTGTATCTTTGCAGAGTTAGAATTTTCAGATGCTCATCCTGGGGTTTTCACCGAGCACACACATCAGAATAAGCTCTTGAGATTAAACAACAACAACAACAACAACTCTACAGACACTTGGGATCCACCTACGGAGGCAGAAGCTGCAAGCCTGGGCCTCAGGGATGGATACATTATAAGATCCGGAGCTCTGCCCGCAGCTCTGGCCAAGGAGGCGTGGTTTAATCCCCCCAAAGCTCCACCCCCACCATGGACGTATTTCCTTGGCATTGACATGTGACTTTCCCGGATGGGTTCAGGATTCCCATTCTGTCCCACTTTTCCTGCGCTGTTTTCTGCTAAGATGGGATCTATTTTTCTATTTTTCCCTGGCCCCTTCAGGGAAGCACGTTCCTGACCAAATTGCCTTTGCCAGGTGGAAACAATGGCCCACAGCCATGCTCCTGTTCTGCTGGGGGAACAGCTTTTGTGTGGTATTTTCCATGCCTAACCTCCAAGCAGCTTTATTGCAACAATAAAAAAAAATATATATATATTGTGTGGAGATGCCACCTGTCGTGCTTGCTTGGTGATGCTCAGGGTGTGCAGGTGTGTGTTTAAATAAGGCCACGTGGGCATTAAAAGAGTAGTTATCTAAGTTATTCATTTGACTGCTTTAAACCATTGTGGCTGTGGAAGAAAATAATTTTCAAACATGAATTTATATTTCACCCTTATTTCATCTAGAAGAGAACAAAACATCTCACTTTTGTTTCTGATAGGAACTTATTCGTTTTGCAAAAAGAAAGAGACATCTAGCTTGAAGCTTTAGGTATGGCTTGATGCAGGATCTAAAACCAAACACTTTCTCTCTCTCTCTCTCTCTCTCTCTCTCTCTCTCTCTCTGTCTCTCCACTCCACCCCCATTCTACGGAGCTGATATTAGACTCATAATACCTCTCCATAGCCCTCATATATGGCCACAAAATGGCCATAGCACTTCCATAAGGGACCTCCTATCACCCCTCCACCCATAGAAAGGGCGAGGGTCTCTTCCTCTGGCTTTGCAGGAGAGGGAAGACTTGACTTTCCCAAACACTCCTCCTCACCTCTGATCTCCTTTTTTTCCAATCAGGTGACATTTCTGACCCTGGACCCATCACCGATGTCTGGGGATTCTGGTGCCCTCATAGGCCAGACCTGGTCACAGGGTTACTCCCTCAGCAGTTGCTGGAAACTACCCCACCCAAGGCACTTGGGAGAGAGTAAGGTGAAGGTGGTTCTTGCAAAAGAAGCCAGAGTCCTGTTATCAGGAGAAGGAAGAAGAAATGCTTGGGAACAGGAGAAAAGGCCAGATGACCCCTGCGTCCTGAGGTGATGGAAATAGACCCCCAGTGGATGTTAACAGGGCAGTGAATCAGGCTGAGCTGGTGTGGGGAGGTGAAGCCCAGTGGGGACAGTAATCTGGCAACCTCTCCAGAGCAGATGGAGAGCTGGCTTGAGCTCTGTGGTGACTGAGAAGCCACACAGCATAATGGTCCACACCACCTGGGGTGTTACCCAGCTTCTCTGAAACTTTAATGTCTCTCCTTATAAAATGATAGCACCTGGGTTGTCGTGGATGAAACTTGAAAATAATGTGCTAAGTGAAAGAAGCCAGTCACACGGACCACGTCATAATATTCCAAATACATGAAATGTCCGGAATATGCAAATCTTTTATTCTATTATTTTTTTTTTGTAGATGTAGATGGACAGAATGCCTTTATTTTATTTGCTTATCTTTGTATGTGGTGCTAAGGATCGTACCAGTGTCTCACCCATCTAGGCAAGTGCTCTGCCACTGAGCCCAGCCCCAGCCCCCAGAATATGCAAATCTTTAGGGACAGGAAGTAGATTAGTACTGCCTGGGCTGGGGCATGGGGCTTCTTTTGAGGGTAGTGAAAATGTTCTAAAATGGACTGTCGTGATGGCTGCCCAATTCTGCAAAAACACCAAAACCCATCAAATTGTACACCTTCACTCAGTAAATCGGGTAACATGTGAGTTATAGCTCAGTAAAACTACAATGAAGTTAATATGCCAAGCGATTTGATGGGCACCTGGTACATGCCCTCTGTTTGCTCCCTGCAGGTCACAGCACTTCCTTCTGCTTCGGGTTCTTGGGGACCTCACTGTCTTTTAGCCTGAAGTCACCTCCATCCTGCCCTCACCTTTCCAAATAGTCCCAAGGTTAAATTCCCTTCAAGTATTCCCTTTTCGGGTCTCTGTCTCTCTCTCTGTCTCTCTGTCTCTCTCTCTCTTTTTTCTGCCAGGATTCTGATTATACAGAAAGCAACTCTTCAATGGAAGAACTTGGAATAGTTACGTGTCAACTTGACTGGGCCACAGGGTGCCCAGATATTTGGTAAACGTTATGAGAATGCCTGGGAAGGCCCTTCCTAAGGCAGATGGGCTCCTCCAATCAGTTGAAGACCTGAGTGGAGCAAAAAAGGCTCAAAAAAAAAAAAGGAAACTCCTCTTGACTTGCTGCCTGTGAGCTGGGACATATCTTTTCTGGCCTCCAGACTCAAGTGATTAGCTTTTCTTAGGTCTTAAGCCAGGCTCTCAGGAGCTCCTTGACTCTGGTGGAGACACTGCACCATAAACCCATTACCAGTAGAAGACAGAAGTTGAACACGTGAGTACACCTCACCTACTGGTCACCCTAATGCCTCACCTACTGGTCACCCTAATGCCTCACCTACTGGTCACCCTAGCTTAGCGACACAGCAAGCCGGAGCCTCTCAGGAGTTTCCATTTGTGAACTTGTGGCTGGCTGGGAGCTCAGCTTGCGGCCCCTGCTCAACTTCATAAGAGAACATTGCACCATACATGCATAACCCAGTAAGAGATCCAGGTCTAAAATCCCAAGTGCAGTTTCTGCTGAATGTAAATGGCCTTTGCACTGTTGTGAAGTAGAAAAACTGAAAGTGGAGCCACCATAATTTGGGGGCCATCTGTATGACCTTGGCTCTCCTAATTTTTATTTTGGGGACTCACACGGGAACTGCAGCTCCACCCTCATGAGCCCTGGGTCTCCAGCTGGTTGGCTGCAGAGCTGGGGCTTTCTCAGACTCCAGAATTGTGTGAACCAATTCCTTATAACCTATCTCTCTCTCCACTGTTAAGTTTTGGATATGAGGTGTCCCTCAAAATCTGCCGTGTGGACGCGGGAATGCTCAGTGGTGAAATGATTGGATTGTGAGAGCTGCGACCTAATCGCTCCGTCCTGGTTTGAGTGGACTGGTGCTAACTGTGGGCAGAAGGGCTATGACTAAAGAAGGTGGATCCCCGAGCGTGGGCCCTGGAAGGGCTCATCTTCTCTGTGGTCCCTCCCTCTCTTGGCCACGCCCTCCCGCCATGATGTTCTGCCCCACCTTGGGCCCAGAGCAGTGAACATGGCCGACCATGTACTGAACCTCCGGAACCATGAGACAAAAATAAACTTTTTCTCCTCTAAGTTGTCCCTGTTGGGTATTTTGGTCACCACAGCAAAAAAGCTAACTAAGCACAGAAATTGGTACCAAGAAGTGAGGTTGTTGCCATGACTACCCTGACCATGTGGTTCAGAAGCCTTTGGAACCGGTTTATGGAAGGAATTTGGAACACTTTGGAGATGCAGGATGGAGAAGCCCTAGAATGTTGTGAAGTGGAGCTCAGTGGGCGATTCTGGTGGGAGCTCAGACTGGAATGCAGATAGGAATGCAGACTGTGCTCATTAAATTTCAGAGAGAGAGGAGGGCGCTCTTGGGAATCGGACAAGAGGCCGCTTGTGCTATTTTCTGAGAGAGAATTTGTCTGCATTTCGCCCATCACCCACGACTTTGTGCGAGGCTGAATCTGGTGGAGGGAATTTCAAGGCAGCACAGCATTCAGGCAGTGACATGGATTTTTCTGGCAACCTTGAGGCAGGTTTACTGTGAAAATTGGGAGTAGAAAGTACAGCTGGAGGGTTTTAAAAGCTTGCAGTTTGACCAGAAAAGTGCATAAACCTGGGGCTAAGGAAGGCGTGGTTGTTGAAGAGATCACAGTCGCTAAAGAGATGCTCTGTACTTTGTGCAAAGATAATAGGAAAGTGGGCTTGGGGGCATCTCAGGTGTTTCAAAGACCTTACTCCTTGGAGGCTTCAGATACAGAAGGGAAAATTACTTTGAGAGGAGATCACGAGGGTACCCTCTGGGCACAGGAGGACCCAGGACGAGGTTTCCCCATGTCTAGCCACCCAGGCACTGAGAAACAACTGCAGTCATGATGCCAGGGACCCCAGCTAACTGCATGAGCTGGTTCAGACCTCGGTGTTGTTCACATGGTGCTCGGTCCACGAGAATGCAGGCTTCTGGAGTTCAAGGGTCATAGAGGCTTCCACTGAATTTTCAGAGGAAGGCCTTGGAGGCCAGGCAAAGTGTGACAGAGTCAGAGGCCCTGAAGGCTGCCCCCAAGAGGGTGATGAGTAAAACTGCCAAGGTGAAGTTGGAGCTGGAATGGAGCCCCCGGGGATTAAGAGGTGTCAGTCATGTGGACTGTCTACTAAGGAAAGCTGTTGGCCTCACAGAGAGCCAGGCTAAAGAGACCCCGTGTGCACTACAACTGGCAAGGTCCACGTGGCACAACTAACTGCCCAGGCCCTCCGGACAGGACATCTCACCACCACGTGACCCAGGCGCTGCCTGCAGAGTTTTGGGATCTGTTTGCTTGGCTGGATATTTTGGTCTTGTGTTTGTCCCATCCTTTTTTTTTTTTTTTTTTTTTAATCCTCCTCTCCCTCCCTTTTAGAACGGACTCTTTCCTCAGTGCAACTGAACGTTGGCTATTCGTCACTTGCTTTTGATCTTTCCGGGGGCTCATAGCCAAGAGCTTGCCTTGAGTCTCAAGTGAGACTAGCGTTGGACTTTCTGGGCGGTGCTGGGGCCGTTAGGACTGTGGGACTCTTGGAGATGAGCTAAGTGCATGTCGCCTTGTGAGAGGAACGTGATTTGGGGTGGGAGTCGGGGGCAGAACGTTATGAGTTGGATAGGATGTGCTCCCCCAAACTCCTGTGTCAATGCAGGAATGTTCAGAGGTGACACGGTTGGATTTTGGGAACTGTGGCCTAATCAGTCCAACATCCTGGTCTGCGTGGCAACTGTGGGGGTGACTGTAGGCGGAAGGGGTGTGGCTGAGGAAGTGGCTCACTGGGGGTGGGCCCTGGGAGGGTCCCACCGTCTTCCTGGTGGTCTCTTGGCTCCCTGGCTGCCATGAAGGGGGGAAGCCCTCCTACACCAGGCCCTTCTGCCAGAATGTTCTGCCTCACCTCGGCCCAGAGCGATGGACTTGGGCAACTATGACTAAACCTCTGGGGCTGTGAGCCCAGCAAACTTTTCCTCCTCCAAGTCCTTCTTATTGGGTATTTTGGTCACAGTGATGAGAGGCTGACTCACACACGGTCTCCTATTGGTTCCATTCCCCTGGAGAACTTTAATACAGGCCCTAAAGGGAAGATGAGTCAGTGCTGAGCTCCAGGCTGAATAACCAGGAAAACCATCAACATACAGGACAGAAAAAGAGGAAGTCAAAGGAAGGGACTGGTTTGGGAAGAAAATTGTTTTTTGAAACACACAAGCATTTATTTAGCATCTACTCTGTGCTAAACAGAGTTCTAGCCACAGTGGTGCACTCCTGTAGTCTCAGCTCATCATTTGAGCCCAGGGATTGGAGACCACCCTGGGCAACGTGGGGAGACTCTGTCCAAAAAAAGAAAGGAGTTTCAGTCCCTGGGGATTAAAATACCCACCCAGTTGCCTAAATTAGAGGCCGAAATTGATCCTTGACTCTTTCTTTAGCCTCACCCTCAACATGAGTAAATCTTAAAACTTATAATTTTCCTCCTCAAGTTGGTTTTAAATCCATCCCTTGGCAGGTAGAGAGGACTTGGAAGAATCATCCTCAACCCACGGGAACCACCCGTCCCTCCTCCCTTTCCAACGGCTGCCATTTTGTCGTGACTTCACACACGTGTCAGAAGGATCTTGAAAATGTTTGCATTGGGTGGAGATTTACTGCATGTAAGATTAAAACATAGAATGTTGTTGGTATTGGTCAAAGAATATGGACAGAAAATGTGCTTCGCATCTCTGTATGTCATGCTCTGGATATGAGGTGTCCCCTGAAGGCCTCACGTGTGAGGAAATGCAGGACCGGTCACAGGCGAAGAGATTGGATTGTGAGAGCTGCAACCTGCTCAGTGGATCAACCCATTTGGCGGATTAATAATTTGAGTGGGAGCCCAACACGGTGGCACACGCCTTTAATCCCAGCGGCTGGGGAGGCTGAGGCAGGAGGATCTCAAGTTCAAAGCCAGCCTCAGCAAAAGCAAGGTGCTAAGGAACTCAGTGAGACCCTGTCTCTAAATAAAATACAAAATATGGCTGGGGGTGTGGCTCAGTGGTCGAGTGCTTCTGGGTTCCATCCCTGGTACTCCACTCAAAAAAAAAAAAGAAAAGGAAGAGGGCAGCTTGGATTCACGCCCACCTCCTGGGCCTCCTCGGAGCACGGTACACATCCGCCTGTTTCCATGGGAGCCAGGAGAGGCGCTCAGACTGTCTGACCATCTTGGCTGGGCTGTGGTGGTGGGTTGTCCTTCTATGGGGCAAGAGTCCAGGGCCGGGAAGCCTGGCCCCGCTTTCCCACTTCCTTCTTTTAGCATGTTGAGACCCGGGAGGGAGTTTTATGAGGTTAAAAATAAAATTGGAACCCCTGCCGTCCTCTCTGCCCTTCCTTGGCCCCTTCTCCATTATCCGCCACCATCATCTTCCTGTGGATGCCAGAGCCTCCAAGCTGGGCTCCATGCAGCTGGGTCACCTCTCTCTACTCTATAACTGAATGTGCTCACGTGTCTATGATCTGGTCAGTGAAACATAAGCACAAGTTCTTAGGTGGAACTTCCAGAAAAGCTCTGTAGAAAGGGGGCAGGCAGCTGACGCAGCTCTTTTTTTGTCTTCCCCCAACAGTTGCTTCCAGCCTGGGGTGTGGATATGATGGCTGGAACTCCAGGAGCCGTTATGTACCATGGGGCATCGTTGAGGCTGAAAGCCCTCTGCTGATGGCAACCCAGAAAGATAGAAAAATTCTGAGTCCCTCGTGACCATGGCACCAGTCCACCAGTCTCTGAATTGTTTAAGGTGCTGTTTGTCTGGTCTCTCTTACTAGCAGCCAACGGTATCAGTCCAGGTTTATATATTTGATTACATGATGTCAAATCTCAGGGTAGACTTCATTTTCTCTAAGAGGCTTTCTCCCATCTCAACTCCGTGATGCCCAGATATTCCATATCACAAACCTGATCACATTGCACAGCAATGACCTGCCCCCTGCCTCCATACCCTGGGGACACACAGCCTCCCTGGGAGGTGAGACCTGTCTGACCTGTTTAACAGCCTAGCCCCGGCAAGCAAACCCTTCCGGGCACTTAATAAACATCTGCTGGATGAAGGAATGTATGAATCAATGCTAACGAAGACACTTTCTGCCCCCAGGAAGCTCCCCGTTTGGATCTCTGCTACAGAGGGGTAAGTATGGAGAAATGACTCCGAGACCCAGAAGGCAGAAATGACCCCAATATCCCAGCTCATTCCTGACCCGCCACAGGCTCCTCCCCTTGGAGATTCACCACGTGGGCATGGTGTCCACCTGCGCAGAGGACCAGGGTGCAGCATGGACAAAGGAAGGGTCTGCAGGTCTCCCTAAGTGGCTGAGGCTGGCCTTGAACTTGCGAACCTCCTGCCTCAGCCTCCCAAGCTCCTGGGATGACAGGCGTGAGGCCCGCAGGTTAAATCCAGGTGGCCTGCTTTTATAAATAAAGTGTTGTTGGAACCTGGCTGAGCCCATTTCTTCACACACGTATGGAAGCTTTCCTGCTGCAACGGCAGAGTCCCATGACTGTGGCCCATGGGGCCTAAAATATTTGCTCTCTGCCCTTCACACAAAACACGGACACCCCTGGTCTAAGCCTTGCCCTCCTTATCTCTACAATAGGCCATAAAAACACGACTTGCTTTGTAGCAAACCTAAGCAGGACCAAACCCTCCAGAAACATCGAAATTATTATGATTTTCCTCACGAATCTCATTCCCCTTTTCCTCCACTAGAAACTTTCCTGAGTCCTGCTAGCCACTGCGAGTCTTCTGCAAACCAAGTAAATTGCTTTAGATACTGAAGATTGGCTCCAAATCTAAGTAAATCGACAGGGTGGGGGGGCACATTAATATTCATTAAGCGCCTACTAGGTGCCAAGTATGGGGACAGATGTCTTTCATATATTATCTCCTCACTTAATCCTTATTACCAGGGGAGCTGAAGACTGGAGAGAAGGCATGAGTAGCTCTCGGGCCCCGTTAGCCAGCAGCGGAGCTGGAATTCAGGCCCAGCTCTGCTCAACTCCAAAACGTGTGCTCATTCCACTCCACAAGCGCCCACCAGCCTGCGTCCACTACACGGCGAGCTCTCGGGCCTGGCGCGTGCACCCACCCTGTGGTTTGCCCAGATGGTCCTGGTCTACGCCTGTTGTCCCCACTCGACTCTCCCAGGCATCTCTCGCTCTCGGTGTCTGCGTTTGGGCGAGATGGTAGGATTCCCACCTGTCACTCAAAGGTTGCACCTGAGAGCTGAGAGCGTTCTGTGTCTCCCAAGTGTATTCCAAGTGTCCAGAGCAGAGCATGGCGCGTAGTAGGTGGGCATGCCAGATGAACGCTAGGGTGGGCATCTTTTAAGGTTTGGGTAGGTGTCCTCAAAGTCCATGCGTTAGACTGAGTCTCCAGCCTGTGGCACGTTGGAAAGTTCTGGAACATTTAGAAGGTGAGGCCTAGTGGGAAGTCTTTCAGTAGTCGAGGCCGTGCCCTTGCAAACAATATTGGAACCACGTTCCCTTCCTCCTGCTCTCTTTGGCTTCTTGGCCCTGAGGTAAATGGTTTCATTCCATACTCCCTGTCCCCACCCCACTCTTCATCATGCTTTACTGACTCACCACAGGGCCAAAAGGAATGGGGCCACTGACCAAGAACTCAAACCTCAAAACTGTGAGCCAAAATTAACCTTTTGACTTTATAAGTTTATTATCTCAGGTATTTTGTTACAGTAACTGAAAGCTGACTAACATTGCCTCTGAAAGGAGGCTGGGTATTGCAGCTGTCCTTCACACAGGGTCAGAAATGAAACCCATCAAATCAAACCCCAGGTGGCTTTGCCCAAGAAAAAGGAGATACATTATGTGCCTGGCGCAGCTCTGATGCAAGAGCAGGGCTGCTAATCTATCCCTTTTATGCACACAGTGTGTCATGGGCCACTTACAGCTGCAAAAGAAAGCCTGACCTTTGGTGAGGGCTTTCAAAGGAGAGCCAAATTCACTTCTTCTTTCCTCACAATGTGCCGTCAACAAAGGAGGAAAACTGAAGGACTTTTGTGCAAACTATACAAAGGGGACTTGGCATTTGTCAGGCTGATGGTCAGAGCACAGAGAGACAAATCAGATGTTTAGACCCGGGGCAGGTGAGAAGCTGACAGTGTGGCTGTCAGCAGAGGGTCACCTTGTTCACACTGACCCTGCAGCATCATCAGGGAGGTGGTCTCTAAAGCCCAAGGGCTCTGGGAGTGAGGAGTCCAGGATCATGGGTGACTTTAGCTTTGGAGGATTAGGAAATCACATCTAGATCTGTGAAAGGCTCCCATGGTTAAAGGGTGTTACACTCTGCAACAGGAGCCTTTGAAATTCTGTTTGACTCAAAGGAAACTGGAGGCTTCAGAGTGAGAGAGAGACCTGCTCATTCTGTCCATGTCTCTCAGTGTGGGCATGGGGTAGAGCACACCTGTCATCCCAGCGGCTTGGGAGGCTGAGGCAGGAGGATCACCAGTTCAAAGCCAGCCTCAGTAAAATCGAGGTACTAAGCAACTCAGTGAGACCCTGTCTCTAAATAAAATACAAAATAGGGCTGGGGATGGGGCTCAGTGGTTGAGTGCCCCTGTTTCAATCCCCAGTACCCCAACCAGAAAAAAGAGAGGGAGACTCGAAGTTGGCAAGTATGGTAAAAACCACATATTGTCAAAGATGTGCTTCAAATGACCCCTAAAGTTCCCTAGGAAGTACCCAGCTGTGCTGCCTCTCGGGAGCACCTAGCTTGCTTACTCCCAGGGCTGGAACACATCACTAAATTTCTCTAGTTGAGCTCTGAGGACCCTGTTGAAGGAAAATAGAAATCTCTAAACAGTAGTCACTGCATTGGTCATAACCAAATGCCTGAGATAATCAGCTTAGAAAGACAAAAGGTTTATTTAGCTCATAGCTTTCTCTCCATGATGGATTGGCCCCGTAGCTTTGCGCCTGCGATGGCATATTGCCGCAGTCCGGCTGTAGCAAAATAACTGGGGGGGTGACGAACAACTTGTGTAGATTGATACAGCAGGAGTGGAAGCCGTTTATTGTAGGACAGGAGCAGTATTTATACATTCCACACAGCTTATCTAATTAACATAAACTAGATACAGCAGTCAACCAATCAGGAATCTCCACACTTAATGGCTCGCTGGAGTTACTTCACAAACCACTCCCCCTGGCAAAATGCCAGGCGCCATCTAGACTTGTTTACAGACTCTAACAGCATATTATGATCAGAGCAGGTGGGGAGCAGAGCCACTCCCTGCATGGCCAGGAAGCGAAAAATTAATTCATTAGTTATCAAAAGAGAGGAAGAGAATGAGACAGACGCTCCCTGACTTAACGATGGTCTGACTTATCACGGTTTAACATTATAATGGTGTAAAAGCAACATGCCTTCAGTGGAAACAGTACTCAGAGTTTTGAACGCTGATCTTTTCCTGGACTTTTAATAGGAGACAACGACCAAGACTCTACCGTGTGCGGTGCAGAATCAATAAATTACCCGAGAGCATCAACACTTCGTTATAAAATACGATTTGCCGTAGAGGATTTGGCCCAACTGAAGGCCGACGTAATGCTGAGCACTTTTAAGGTAGGCAAGGCCCCGCTCTGGTGTTGGTAGGTTAGGTGGATCAAATGTGTTTTTGGCTTATAATATTTTCCATTTTTCAGGACGTACCCCACTGTAAGCTGCGGAACATCTGTATCCCAGACCCTCACAGCGTCCTCCCATTTCCATATGCTCTGTTTTCCTTTCTAACACTTTCTCCTGAAAGGTGTGGGAGGTACACATACTTGTAAACTTTGCGGCTAGAATTGGGACCGAGGCATCTCTGTTTGATCCTAACAGGAAAACTGCAAATGGCCGAGACCTGGAGAGATTAAGACAACCCCCTCCCCCCCAATAAATGATGAATATTCCTACCCCAGGCACCCTTTCCAGGCCAAGGGTTCCAATAGACCTATTTCTTCTTCTTCTTTATTCTCATTATTTTGTGGTGCTGGGATCAAGTCCAGGCCCTTGAACATACGAGGCAAGCGTTCTACCCACTAGCCTCGCCCCAGCCCAATCCGTTCATTATTAACTCAGCAGGTTCCTGGTGTCTTTTCTGAGATGCTGCAGCCTTAGTCCATCTCTGTCCAGGTCAAAGCGGACGCTCTTGTGAAGCTGGGCATGAGTGCTGTCTTCCTCACTAACCGGCTCCTCACTCTCCTCTCCCACTTATTTCTGTGGGACAGTAAGAGGTAGGCCCAAGAGTTCAATGACATTCCAAGGACATTGTCCAGTTATGGAGATCAGCTGTTGCAACTAATCCAGGGCTGGGTTTGGGGTGCTCTGGGAATCTGAGGAAGGGGCCCCAAAAGAAGAGGGGCCCCAGTCTTCTGAAGGCTCAGCTGGGGTGGAGCAGCTGTTTCAGGTGGCTCACCACACGCCAGGCAGCTGAGCACCGGCCACTGGCAGGAGGCCTCAGTTCCTCACCTGGGTCTCTCCTCGGGCTGCTTGAGTGTCCTTCCAACATGGCAGCTGGCTGCTCCCAGAGTGATTTCCTAATGACTGTGGTAAAATCACATCAGATGCTAATCTATCTATTTATTCGCTTATTTACTTTTTTTTTTTTTTTTTTTGGTGATGCTGGGTCTGAACCCAGGGCTCACGTCTGTTAGGCAAGTGCTCTACCACTGAGTCCCAACTCCAGCCCCATAGATCTAAGTCATAGTCATGCATAGCTTAATGACGGAGATATATTTTGAAAAATGCAAAGTCAGATGACAATGTCATTGTGTGAATGTCACAGAATGTACTTACACAAACTGAGACAGCTATGATGCCACCAGGTGATGTGAACTTACAGGACCACTGTCAGGTATGCAGTTCCTCATTTACCAAGACCTCATCACTTGGCCCATACCGTGTTGGAATTCAGCCTTGGGGTGAGGAGAGAGTGCTATGAACGGGCTGGGTGGTTTCATTCGTCCCTTTATTCAATGAGCTGGCCTGCACTGTCACACACGGTGAGCATCCTGATATAGATATAGTTTTCATCTGTATTGTGTTGCTGTCATAAAACACCTGATGCTGGAAAATATATAAAGATAATAGGTTTATTTAGCTCCCAGTTGTGGAAATCTAAGAGCATGGTGACAGCATCTGCTTCGCCTCAGTGAGGGCCTGATGACCGATGGACTCATAAGCTGGAAGCGCATGCAGAAGAGAGGGGACAGGTCACACAGGAAGACAGGAAGCCAGAGCTGGGGAAGGGGCAGGCTTGCTCTCTTTTTATAGCAGTCTCCTCTCAAGGGAAGTAATCCTCTCCTACCACACCCGACCCATCCTGAGAGACAAGCACTCATCCATTCCCAAGGCTGGAGCCGGGGACTTAATTATCATCCTCTAGGCCCCGCCTTTTAAAGGTCCCACCACCTCACAATGCTGCAGTAGAGGCCCAGCCTCTGGCACATAACCCGTGGGGCCCATAGTCAAACTGGACCTAACCCCAACAGGTCAGTGCCAACCCCACAGCTTGGCTCCTGGGCTTCACCAGATGCCCAAACAATGAAACTTGGGTTTTAATGCTGGGGAAAAACATGCCTGCCACAGTCCGTGAGACAGAATACCAGTTTCCAGCACCTTTCTTGGAGCAGGTTAGGTGTATTTTTTTTCCCTTCTGACATCACATTTAAATCCCCCCCAAACATACAGAGAAATTGAAAATATCGTAAAGGAAGCACAGGTTACCCACTGCCTAGGTTTCACCACTCGGGTTTCACTTAACTGACTTCATCTTATATCACCGTCTCTCTCTCTCTCTCTCTCCACTCTTCATCCATCTATTTTTTTTTTTTACTGTAATTCAAAACCGACTGCCGAGGTCAGGGCGCTTCACCCCTAAACACTTCAGCAAGCGCATCGCTCACTAGAATTCAATATGTGTTTATGGGTTTTTGAGGTATAATTCAGACACAGCAAAGTGCACAATCTGAAGTCAAAAGGTTTGAAGAATATGTGATCCAGGCTCCTGGGACGACACAGTGAGGGTCATTGGAGCCGAATATGATTTTCTTTTTTACTAAGCGCTGGCTTTGAGATGTCCCTACCCTATAAGATGAGACGGTGAATTGAGCTTTATGAAAAATTATTTCCGTGTGTCTTATGTTTCCTTTTATTTTATTTATTTATTTTTTTTGCCCCAGACAGTAAAATACACCATCACACAGGAGCCCAGAAATTTGGAAAACTGACCTGAAGCAGAGCCAGGGGTGGTTGAAGTGATCAGCCTGCGAGGCAGGGGTTCGAATCCCAGCTCGGCAACCATCTGGTTATTTGATCTCAGGCAAAAACAGAGCCCGTCGGCCTCAGTTTCCCTATCTGTAAAATAGGAACAAAGCCAGGATGTTCTTCAGAAGTCGGTCTGTGCTGTGAGGGTTGAACCAGTTAAATTATATGAAGCGCCTAATTAGAACATCGCCCGTCCCTGAGTAAGTGCTCAGGATGACTGGCCCTTGTGTCCCCCCACGAGGCCACCAGGGGACACAGAAGAGGGGTCCTGGTATCTGACACACCAACTCTGTAGACCTGGTTTTCTGGACTCTGTGATTTTAGGTCCCACTCACTCCCGAGCCTCTTTGGCCCTATCCAGCTTCTAGCTAGAAACTTAATGTCGGTCAGAATTCTCCCCATGACATCACCAGACAATGTCAGCAGGAAGTCAGCGTCCAGAAAATGACTCAAACTAGCGGGACCAGAGCAGGTGGGGGATTGGGTCCTTCGTCTCTAATTGCACTGAGGTTTGTACTGTAGCTCTCACGGCCTTGCACTGAAGATCACACCATCCTCTTGGCACTCGATTTCATTACAGCCTCATGACCTCTCTCCGGGTCCTTCATCTTTGCCAGAACAAAGCCTGCCTTTGACTGATGTTGGTTTCATTTTTCACGACTCTTATAAAGACAGTGTCCCCTAAGAGTGAAGCATTTTCTAGGGAAAGACTCTTTAATCAACCCGGGAACGCTTCGGGGGAATTCTGAAATAAGGTTGATTCATTCTTTCACTCAGTCGATCACTTGAGGATTAGTAATTCAGTGTCTATAAGACAGACAGACTCTCAAAAAAACCTTACAGTATCTTTGGAAAGATAAGCATTTAATTAGTAATTGCACAAATAGTTACAACTAGTATAAGACTGGTCTGATAACAGCCCACAGAGCAGATACGGTTGGTCACTTGCTATGGTCAAGGTTGATAATTGTTTCTCAATATTCATTCTCTTTCCTTTTAATGATAATAAAGGCCATTATCATTATACTTGGAATGTAGGGTGATTACTAATTTCCCAACCTCCTTTTCTGTTACTTGTAGCCATGTGACTACATGATGGGATTTATGAAAAGATTTCCTTGCTCTGAAATAGAGACCCAAAGGACAGACAGCCACAGCTCTACAGTACCAAGTCTGGTGCCAGGTACATATTCTGATGGATTTTTCGGTGCCTGGATGCAATGCCTGGAACCATGGCAGCCACTGTACAACCAGGTGGATGGTAGAACAGAAAGATGGAAGGAACCAGATGCCACGCTTGAGCCATTAGATCAAGCAAGCCTGGGACCAAATGGACCTGCAGGCTTCCTGTCATGTAAAGTTGTAACACGCCCTCGTTGTTTAAATTAGGTGATCCCAGGTGTTCCGAGACTTGCAGTCAAGAACATCTAACCAAACAGCGTGGTGCATCTGTCGGCGGTGACCTGGCTCGTGATTAGCTCTCTAGCCTCATCTCTCAACATTTCTCCCCACATGTAAGGGTAAAAGAAATTGAAGTTAAAGCGTAAAAGTTAAAGGGTAAAAGACCGGGTGTTGTAAAGTTTCTAAGCTGCAAGGTCTGAGTTAAAATGTAAAGGATTAGGTATTGTTAGGTTTCTATGCTACCTGCAAAACCTGAAATTTCTGTAGCTGTTAAGACAATGCTTGGAACTGCCCAGTAAATATTTCCCCTGACTATTTGGATTGTTTAATAAGGGCTCTGTGTGGTCGCACGTAGGCATTGCAGGGCCTGGACCAATCAGTTTAAATGTAACCCCCTCCTTAGGAATGATCTGTCACTCCACTGTTCTTCTTCCTTCTTCCTCCTCTCCCCTGCCCTGTCTCCATTTCTCTTGTCTCAGAGCTTTTGCCCACTCCAGAAATTTCTCCCTATTCATGACCTCGGCTTCATTCCAAATTCTGCTTCCTCGGGGCTCCTGGATCCCATTCAGATTCCCCAGGAGAGAAGATTGGCCTGGGTCACTTAGTTGTCACCCACTGTTGGGTGGCACGGAGGGGTAGAGTGACATGTCAGGCAATTTTGTAACTGGCTTCTCTGGCCCAGCCACTCGAGAGTGTTTAGAAACCTCTGCATCAGCGTTGACATTGCTGTGACATCCATAAAAATGTGATGGATGGGTTTGTCTCTCTGAATAGAGGAGAGGCCCATGTGGGCAGTGGCAGCCTGTGAGACACGAACTGAATAATCATCTCACAAAAACCAAAGTCCAGCACCAGGCCACTTATCGCAGAGAGTCTGAGAATCTCTGGGGGTCTGGAGGAAAGGACACCAGGGGACCTTCTGCACAACGGAGCCCGGCCACCAGGAGAGCTGCTGCCTCGGTCCCCACCGTGGGGCTGCTGTGGCCTCAGAGGCACCCCTGCATCTGTCGCCAGCCACACTAGCAAAGCGGGTCCCCCCGGCGGCTCCTGTCCCTGGAACAGGAAACGGGCGACTGCGTGTCTTGCTCTCCAGCCCCAGAGGCAGAGAAGGGCTCCTGGGACAAGGCTGGAATGAAGGGCCAGGGAGTGGGCCACCGTGTCCTGTCACAGACTCAAGACTTCTGCGGTCCCAGGGCCAGCATCCTCTTGCCCCCGCTGGTCACATGGTCCTGGGCCACAGCATCGTGCATATTTAGTTTCCATCCCCCGGAATGGCCTGCCTGGGTCTCCCCTTCGTTTATTCACCCTCTGGACCAACCTCTAGCAAGGACCAGGCAGGGCACAGGCTGCTGGGGACACCAAGATGCCTTTGAGCCCCTCGCCCCATGGCAGGCAAGAGGGACAGGAACAGAAAGTCCCCTGCCTTCCCAGAAAGCTCCCTCGCTGTCCTCTGGAAGTCCTCCAAGGTGAAGGAAGGGGGGTGGGGCCCAGGGGCTCAGGGCCTAGCTCTGGAGTCGGGCTTACCAGTCGCGGGACTTTGAATTTGCTTCTTAACTTCTCTCCGTGAACTGGCATCAATGACAGCACCTCCTTCTTGGGCTGGTCCTGAGCATCCCATGCTGCGTGGGAAGACCCGCCCCCAGGACGGTCCATGACATATACAAACAGTGTCATTTCAGCCCCCATCCTAAGTCACCTCCCATGAGCCTCCTCTGGCTGCCCAGCGGGAAATGAGTCACTTCTCTCTCTCTCTTCCCCTCCCCAGTGTTCCAATTCTCCTTCCACGGGACACGCCTCTGGGATATCAGAAATGCTGGGAGGGGTGGGTGGATCTGTGTGCATGTAGTTGCTGAGCGATTAAAACCTAGGAGAGGCCCTGGCAAATATTAGACAGTAAAGATTTTTCATTCTTTCTTTCTTTCTTTCTTTTGAACTGGGCATTGAACCCAGGGGTCTTGCTGAGTTGCTTAGGGCCTCGCTAAGTTGCTGAGGCTGGCTTTGAACTTGTGATCCTCCTGCCTCAGCCTCCCGAGCCACTGGGGATTACAGGCGAGCGGCCCCGCGCCTGGCCAGTAGTTTTCAATGAAATAATGATTAGAAGTGGGAGAAGCAGTGGCTGCCTTCCGCATCCACCCACACGCCCTGAACCTTTCTACTCTATAAACTCAGGGCGCCCTGTTTTCTTTTCCCTTCCCCTCTGCCTGGGACACAGTAAGAACCCACAGATGTGGGGAGTAAAGGAATTTCTGTTTGCTCCGGCGCATTCAGTAGATGCTTCCAGCCCAAAGTTCTAAGCTTGTACCTTGAGCCCTTTGGAGGAGGAAGTGAGCTATGGAAACCGATGACAGGAGGCAAAATCAGTAACACATCCGTCACTCAGTGGAGGGACATGAATTGTGTCCCCTTAGGAAAGAAGTGTCCACATCCTGTGAGTGGGCCCTGAGCATAACCTTGTTTGGAAAGGGGTCTTTGCAGACATAATTAAATGAAGGATCTTTGAGTTAAGAATTCTTACATTACAGATCTCTAGATGAGACCCCTGGGATTACCCAAGGGGACCCCAAATCTGATCCTTATAAGGGACAGCAAAAGAGACCTAGTCTCAGGAGAAGGCTTGTGTGGACCCAAGCAGAGACAGGAGCGAGACAGCTCCAAGGCAGGGACACTGGGGCCACCAGACCACGGTAGAGGCCAGGAAGGATCCTCCCCTGGAACCTTCAGGGGGGCTCAGCCCTGTAGAGCTCTGGACTTCAGATTTCTGTTCTTGAGACTGTGAATGAAGACACTCCTGCTGTGTCAAGCCCCCGGGGTGTGGCCACTGATCACTCCATCCACAGGCAACCGATTCACTCAGCAAGTACAGCCACGGGCTGCCTCAGTTATTGTCCCCAATGGGCTGCATACACCGTGGTGGTCCTGTGAGATTATCTCGCCTAGTGCTGCGGTAGCCCTCTGTTGGGTAAGTACCACCTCCCACGATGCGCTCCCAACAGTGAAATTGCTTAACGAGGCATCTCTGAGAGCGTAACCCTGTCATTCAGCAAATGCACGGCTCTGGTTACCAAGAATGACTACGTCCCGGGTGCTGTTTCAGGAGCTGTGGGTGCACTGGAGACTAGGAAAATAGATAACCAACAGCTTTCATGCACTTATATTCCAGAGAAGGATAACGAAGAAGTAAATGTACAGATCGCAGATACACAGTCGTCCCAGGATTCCAAGGGGGATTGGTTCAAGGATCCCTGCGGATGCTGATATTGGAGGATGTTCAGGCCCCTGCCGTGGAGACCCTCCACTCCCCTCCCACACCTCGAGGTCACTCCTAATTCCTAACACAATGTAAACACTGTGCCCATGGTTGGTCTGCACTATTCTGGGAACAATAGCAAGAAGAGCTTGCATGTGTTCAGTACAGGGGCAGCTGCTTATTTTTCGACCGATTTTCAGCGCATGGTTGTTGAACTTGTGGATAAGGAGGGACAACGGTACCATGTAGCAGAAGGTGAAAGACGCAAGAAAAATAAAGCAGGGCGAAGGAGCAGGGTATTGGGCTGCTGTTTTATGGCAGAGAAGGGCTGTTGGATAAGCTGCTTTTGTGGAGAGACGTGAGGAAGTAGGGGGGTGGACCATGAGTCCATGGGGGTCGGGGCTATGGGTACAGGGTCCAGCAAGGGGACAGGCAGTTGAGAGCATGGGGTCCTGAGGTCACAGGGAGGCTGTGGCAGAGAGGGAGGGGGGAGGGCGTAGGAGAAGAGGGCCATTTTATGCAGGGCCTTAAGCAGCCATGGGGAGACCCGTGGATTTTGCTCAGAGCTAATGGCAAGTGTGGCAGGCTTTTGAACAGAGAAGCTGCATGGTCCCCTCTGGCAGCTGTGTAAAGAAGAGGCTAGCCCAGTGTGGTGGTGCACGCCTGTAATCCCAGTGGCTGGGGAGGCTGAGGCAGGAGGATCACAAGCTCGAGGCCAACCTCAGCAATTTAGAGAGGCCCTAATCAACTTAGTGAGACCCTGACTTAAAAAAATAAAAAGGACTGGGGATGTAGCTCAGTGGTAAAGTACCTCTGGGTTTAATCCCTAATACAAAAGAAAAAAATGAAGAAGAAGAGACTCTGGGGGTCAAGAGTGAGCAGAGAGATCACAGAGAAGACTGTTATAACAGGCAGGTGAGGGATGAGGTTGGCTTGCACTGCAGGCGTGGGAAATGGCCCCATTGAAAGGTGTAACCAAGATTCCCTAAAGTGGCAACTTGGAAGCTGCTAAGACTAGCTCATTTGATCTTCCCACACATTGATTCTTCTAACAAGAATTACTTGATTTTAGATGCATTATTGTTTTCCTTATTTATTTATTATTTTAGCCTGAACAAAGGAGAAGTCTATTTCTCACATCTGGGTTTGGGCTGGTGGTCCACTGTGATCTGCCAGCTCGACGGTGCTGGGGGTTCAAGTTCCCGCTATACCGCTCTTGTCCCCTGTTCTAGGGCAGGAGTGGGAATCTATGGACGACAGGCAAAAATCTGGCGTCTGTGTTTGTACGACTCTTAATCTGAAAATGGTTTTTATACTTTGTATTATTTATTTGCTTGTTTGTTTATTCTAACTAGGTCTATGTGACCGTTGAATGCATTTTGATTCATTGCACACAAACAGAGCACAAGTTTTCTTTTCTCTGGTGTACACGATGTGGAGTCGCCCAGTATGTGCAGTCCTACATGTACCTAGGGTAACGATGTCCGTCTCATTCCACCATCTTTCCTGCCCCCTGCCCCCTCCCCTCCTGTTTGCCCAATCAAAGCTCCCCCATTCTTTCCATGCCACCCCCCATTATGGATCAGCACCCACTTATCAGAGAACATTCAGCCTTTGGTTTGGGGGGATTGGCTTACTCTGCTGAGCATGATAAAAGAAGTATATTCCATGACACATGAAAATGTTATGGAATTCAAATTGCAATGACCGTGAATTTTATCGGAACAGCCCTGACGCTCATTTATGTATTATCTGCAGTCACGATAATGGGTTGAATTGTGTCCCCCCCCCCCAAATATGCTCAAGTTCTTACTCCTGGTGTTCATGCCTGTGACCTTATTTGGAAATAGGGTCTTTGCAGAGGTGACCAAGTTAAGGTGAAGTCATATTGGATTAGGGTGGGCCCTAAATTTAATGACTGGAGTTATGGATTAGATATGAGGGCCCCCCCCCAAAACTCATGCGTGAGACAGTGCAAGAATGTTGGGAGGTGAGATGATTAGATTATGAGAGCTGTCACAATCCGTGGATTAATCCACCAAGTAGGCAGGTAGGGTGTGACTAGAAGAGGTGGGTCACTGGAAGTGTGACTTTGTGGGCCACCCACGCAGACGGGAGGATTCGTAATGAGCGCGTCTGTCCCATAAACCTAAAATATTTATCCTGTGGCTCTTTATAAAAAAGTGTCTACCGGCCTCTGATCTAGAGTCTTGCCCTTATTTGTACAGTTGGAGGTGGCCTGCCACCTTATCTGCAAAGGAAAAAAATTAATCACTGCTAGTGTCACACCCACTTTATAGATGGGGGGATCAGAGCAAAGAAAGGTTAGGGCTTAACCAAATGAGGTGGTCCTGTTCTCTTCACAATGCCCCCAAATCCTACCCTCCTCCTCCCAACCTCAGCACCACGACTCTCTTTGGGGGACACCCTTCTCCAAAGTCCCCACCCACAGTGTAGGCAGGGCTGACCCCATGTCCTGGTTCCAGGTTTTGGTACCCAACTGCATTAGTTAGCTCAGGTTGTCATAACAAATATCACAGACCGAGTGGCTTACACATCAGAAACTTATCTCCTCACAGCTCTTGGAGGCTGGGAAATCCAAGGTCAAGGTCTGTTTCGGTTTGGCTTGGGGGAAAGTTCATTTCCTGGTCTGTAGGTGACCAGGTCTTGCTATGCCCTCTCACCTTTCCTTGGTGAGTGAATATGCAGAGAGATCAGTCCCTCCTTATTCTTTTAAGGCCACCAATCTTAGCAGATTTGGAATCTGTTTAACCTCATTTAAACAAAATTAACTCCTAAAAGCCCTGTCTCCAAATACAGTCACCTTGGGGGTTAGGGCTTCTGCATAGAATTTGAAAGGGCAGAGACACAAGGCAGGCAAGGGAAATCAGTGCATTTTCTTGCTTGGTTGCTTTTCACATGATCTGAGGCGATTATGCTAAGGCATGGCACTTGCTATAATTTTCAGGAAAGCACAGGTCTGGTTTCCTCTGCACTAAGAAGAATGTGAGAGTAGAGTAGCAGAGCATCTGGAGAGGAACTGCCAGAGAGTACAATCCACGTAGAAGAAACAGAGCTAAGTGGTGGAGAGAAAACAAGAACTTAGAACATTGCAGCAACTAGATCAACCTATACCTGAAAGAGATTCCCTGTGGACTTATCCATTAACATGATGCTTTTCCCCCCCACTTAAGCCAGTTCTGTTTCTGTACTTGCAACCTCATGAATTCTGGCTAATGAACGATGGTCTCATAGCTAAGAGTAGTGAAGAAGAAATCTGAAAGCAGATCTGCTCAGCCTTAAGTGGCTCAACACAGAATTTCTTGGGCTTAATCCCAGAGCCACCCTTCCAGATCATGGCTGGGTTCTGGTATTCTTTAATGCATTTACCCTCACTCTCCTTGGGGCGGGGTTAGGAAGGCACAATGAATATGATTAAATAAAGATGATTATTCAAATAAATCCGAGTTACTGCTGGGAGTACCCCCTGCAGTGAAGTAACACAGGCTTCCCAGAAGTAAGGTTGCAGTGTAGGCCCTCACAAAGGTCTCAGATGAAGTCCCAGCAGATGGAGAAGGGACATTCCCTGCTGGAACCAAATTGCTTGGGTTCCAGACACAGCTCTGCAAAGGCTGTGTGACCTTGGGCAAGCAGCTGAATCAGGCTGAGCCCGGTTTCCTCATCTGAAACATGGGGAGAATAATAATACCCATTTCTTAGCATTATAGGGAGCTGGGTGAACGCGACTATAGCACACAGTAAGCCCTTTGCATAAACTATGATTATTATTCCAGACTCTTCACTGTCAGACCCAACGCCAGCCTCGGCGACCTCGGGTTTCTTAAAGGATCATCACCACCTCCTCCCCCTCTCTTACACTTTTCTTTCTTTGAGAGCATTTTCTGGCTGTAGGAGCCTGTCTTTTCTGATCCCCTCTTTTAGCAGGGGAAGGGCAAAAGCCTCCTCTGTCAACCGCTCTTTTCCCAGGACCTCCTCTCCGCCTGGCACACAGTAGGTGTTCAGTGAATACCAGTTTGAAAAAAAGGGCAGCCGCACAAGGCAGGGACCACTTCCGTCCCCGGGCCTGCCACGCCACCACTGGGAGAGCTGGGGGTGGGGTGCTGGTGGGAGGACCGGCAGTCTGGCTGCGAGCGCTTCTCTCCCTTTCAACTTCCCGGTCCCAGAGCCTGACAGCACGACTCCGGAGGCTCCTCGGGCGAGGCCACCGCCCCGGAATCAGGGCCTTCCCAGTCCTGCCTTCGCGGAGGGAGGACCGGGTTGGCCCGCGGGAGGCCAGTTCCTG